>NC_060213.1:99767159-100075000 GCF_021130785.1 Homalodisca vitripennis | reverse complement strand
ACGAGTGTCTGCGTGACACCTGTCACATACTGACACGCAACACGCAGAACAGTGAGGTTGTACTCTGCAGCTCAAAGCGTCCTGTATTTTACGGCGAGGATTTAGTGGCTAAATGGTGTTACGTCCTTGATAATTGGTGTATTGCTAAGTATCCACAACAGTTTGCATGTGACATTTGTGCTATGCTGAGTAATTAGTTCTTATGTACCCAATTTGTGTGTTAACTCCTCCCTCAACATTTTTTTTAAAATTTGTTATTAGTAATATAGTATGTACAAAGGTAGCAGAAAAACAGTAATGTGAGAAGCCATTTCTAAAATTACCTTACCAAACTTGCCAAAATTCTAACCTTACTAAAAACTGTTATTTCTTTGGGACAGTATCAAAAGATTTTTCATAGCACATTTTGTTGTTTTGAAATAGTTCATAATTCAGACAATATAATGAGTATGCAGGAACATAGTATATTCCAAGTTAATAAAGATTTGGAAAGTGATGCTTTGGAAGACAACAGCCAGGAAAAAAGGCGACTTAAAACCTCTTTTTTTTAACTCTTTGATTAAGCTTCGCTAAAACACAGCCATTTATTAGAAGGACGAATAAATGCAATGGCGTTGACCTAAGTAAAACACAAATTTATATAGTACTGCATGGACCCCATTATGTTCCCAATGTTCACAATGCGGTGCATATCACCGCATATGTTCCGAATCAGTACCCACGGGATTCTTCAAAAAAGGCTAAGAGTGTAATGTAACACAGTTGGTTCAAGTTTGGCAGAAGTTTTATTGCGTAGATTAACATAATAGGCGCTAGCATAGCTGAACTTCGGACCTAGCGGCAACCGCAATCCAGTCAAAACATACATCCTGTGCCATTTTATTGCTGTAGATAAAACTTAAAGTCCAGTTTATATACAAAATAAAAGTGGATTCAGTCACGAAGCAAATTTTTTTTCAGGAAATGTTAAATTCCCAACGTTTTAACTGTAAAAATTACTGCGTTTGCTGCATAAGTTTCCGACTTTGACAGCAAATAATAAGTACACTGACACTCTCATAAGAAGAATGAGTATAATCTTAGTTATATATCAGGTATCGTTTAATAATGCAGCTTGACTGATAGTGGTAGATTAAATAAAGGCTTCTAATCCATCTCTACACAAAAATGCACGTAGATTGAAATATAATTCAACCAAAAGATGACATTGCATATTACGCTTTATTATTTATCTTTATTATTTTATTTTATTACTTAATCTTCCTTAAACTACATTAGTCAGGCTTGCATTATAGCAGTTTTACGTTAATAGTTGTATACAGTATACATGCATATAAACTTCTGCAGTATTTTAGTACAGTTTTAGCTAGTATTATATTGTTTTGCTTGTCACTCTAGACTGTTTTTAAAAAATCCTTGCCTGCTGGCGGGAAGCACAGGTACGCCCATCAGGCTAAATAGCCTGCAATAGAAATAATTAAAATATTTTAAATAAATGACTAGAAAGTGGTTTCACAGGGTATAATTTAACTTTTCCTTTTAAATCAAGAATGTTCTAATATTTGAGAAGATAAATTAAAAAATAATTGACGCTTGCATTAAAGGTTGGGCGGTATTAATTTTCTAGCCAACACGCAAGTCGTGTTTACTTTGTAAGATTTAAGGTTGGATAAAATTACACGGTTCTTAAAATCAAATCGATTGGAAAATGGGGTTGTTTGCACATGTTATATCCCAATTACCATTTATTCTTTGAATCAAGATAAGTTTTTTATATTGAAAACTGTGTGAAATTATTGAGATATTTTTTTGAAATGTTTCAATATAACATTTCAAGAATTAATTCTTAAAATTCTTCTTCAGCTGTCATATGTAAAATTATTAAATCTAACTGACATATAAATCTATCAAGAAGTTATTGCTGTAAAAGGCAGAATACAGCTCTAAAGCAAAAAAACCCATAATCTAAAATTATTTAACATCCTCTTTTTCAAATATGTATCGCATTTTCAGTTCCACTGTGAAGTATCTCAAACAAATATTGCGTTAATCTTAGCGGGATTGAATACGTATCGTATTTAAGTGTTTTGCAAATTGAAAATTAATATGTGTTTTCTGTTCTCGTGTTTGATTCAGTAAATGGATTCAAAAGAACACCTTTCTTTTGTGATGTGTCCTTTTTCACACATCAATAAAGGCAGATTTTAGTTTTAACTACCCATGATACGATACACTGTTATAATTAGTTTTCACCACAAACATTCATAAAAACCAATTGTGCCCCCTGTTTACATTTGGAGGCAGGAACCTCCACACATACCTCTGTAGTGCCACTGATAACTTCCAGTATTAAGGAATACGTCTTATATGGGTTAGTACTAGTTTTCTTAAGTTATGTCATCTGTCCTAATTATAGTATTTGTGATTTTTGTTACAATGACATTTTTAACGGCAGTCATACCTTGCCGGCATTTGTGCTTACAAAGACATAAACACTGATTAGTAGAGGTCGGATCTTTGCTAACATAAGTCACTCAGTAAAAGTTGTTTAATCCCAGTATCTCGTTTGGAGCCAACTGATCTGTAGGTAACTAATAGTAAGGGAGGTTGGGGACAACTTTAATTTTAAAAGAACACAATTAAATTTTCATGAACCTTATAAAAGAATTTCCTCTTTCCTCTGAGTAAATCGTTCACTGAGTTTTGCTGGGAATCGGAATGGAAGAGTATGAAAACTGTGTAACATCTACGGTCTTAAAACCAGCCGTAAATAATACAAATACCAGGGGTAGTCATATTGCAGTAAAATCTAAAAATATTTTAAATTTGCTAAAATGTCGAATTTATGCTTATATCTTGTTGTCTGATGCTGAACTATTACTTACGCCTCCGATGGTTTCAAATAACTTGAACTAAAATAATATGACCTGTTTCAAATTTCTCAAACAATACTGTTAAACCTTTACGATGCACTCTCATTTTGATCCTTTTCACTGCTAGCAATCGATACTTTTCATAATAAAATTCCTGCATTGATTTAATAACAAGCTAGGTTATCTTCCACAGAATACAAATTGATCTAAACCACCCATACTATTACTTCTAGCTAGTAAGGTAGATTTTACACTGGCCAAAAGGCCAAGAAATACAGCAAATAAAGAAGACAGGACAGGTTACTATCACTCTTATACTCTTTCCATGACTTTTACTCCATATAAATAAAGAATACAATAAGACCTTAGGGAAAATAAGTCTCATTTATGATTTTTTTAATTCCATGGATGTGTATAATACATAAAACGAGTGCATATGAACTGTGGGAAATAACACGTGTTCATACAATGGTTGTGAAATTTTCCATTGAGGTACCCCTCGCTGCCTAAACACATGAATATGCGACGAATGCAGAATGCAATCTGTCTCCTATGTGTAGTTACGTTACATGCATGGATCTGCTGACGTCATTGATCAGTAGCATATTCTAGATCATTGCAAAGTTTGGATCTTTTAATTGACCTCAAATAATGTTTTTATCATTCGCAATCATTTGTTCCATTTTAAGTTTTAACAAAATATGAATGTTAGTAACCTTTTAAGTATATGGAGAACATTTTCCATCGTTATGTGTTATAAAATTAGAACACAACGTTTAAATAATTCAAACTCATACTCTTCATCATGTGTTAATAATTTTAATACATTAGCACAAAAATGTTAACACCTAGTACTTATTAACAAATGATAAAGTTGTACGCAAAAAACTTCAAGCAACACATAAGAGTCCAAGGTGACATTTTGAGATGACGGCATCACGTAAAATCTAAGTTTCTTAAGACTGAATCGAAAGGGAAATACTGAAAAATTAAATTGTAATCCGTATTTAATATAAATTTTATAAATTTTTCAATGCTTTAAGTGGCTGGAATTGAATATTAATTTCATTAAGTTTGTTGTGAAGAAATATTGTAACTGGTATAGAATTAAACAACACCAACGAAACTACACAACTTTTCCTATGTATATTATTCGTAATATATACATTTTAGGACATTTGAACAGCATGACAGAAATATTATTGATAACGCTGAAGCGTTTGGCCAAATTGGATTTTGAGTTTCCAAATCTATTAGTCAAAACATTTTTAATTGTAATGTCAATATTTTGGAATGATGATTAACTGTTTTAACAGTTATCCTCAGAAATAAAGACTGAATACAGAATGCGTTTCTACCTTGCGAAAAATGGGGATTTCTTTTCTTCTCTCTCGAGAACGACCATTTACTTTTCACTGTCCAAGAAAAAATTCCAGGTTAAAGTTTCCGGAGATAACCGTGTTGGAAGCCAAGCTCACAAGAGGACTCGCTCATTTATCACTCTTCCACTTCTTGTAGAATCCCAGACTGCTGAGTTGAACTGCACACATAGTTTTTGCTCTCAAAGGAAAACTAACAAATTCGGTACATACGAGATTTTATTATAGTGGTATTTGGGATAACTAGTAAATAGGGAAAGACAACAAAAGAGTAGAAATTCAAAAAAACAGTACCTAATTTGTTTTTCATTTCTAGAAGAAAATACCACATGATTGTCTTTGTATATAACTGTATGACTGGAATTAAATTTTATAAAATGAATCTTCATTTCCAAAAGCATTTCCACAATTTTACTGCATTGCACTGTCGTTTTATATAGCTCTAGATATAGATCAGTAGAAATGATCATAATATATTTCGTCTGCTATAAGATACAGCACTAGGTTTATAAATTTAAAAGCTCGTCAGTTCAAAGTTTTTTTGTATATAATGGATAGAGTATATGAAGTCAAAATATATTCTCGAAGTCAAAAGAAGGTATATAGGACATCAAGCTACAAATTGGGTTTTATTTCTAGGCATTCGACATAGATGAAAATAACATTAACAAAGCTTTTATAAAACTAACATTCGCACTGAATACGTTCACAACCTTGTTTTTCTTCAAATAAATAGAAGGATTTTTTGTTAAGTCAGCCACGATAGTTTTTATATAAAGTTAGATGTGTACAAATATAATTCTTTCTTAAAATAGCTGCAAACATACCACCGTCAGAAAGTTAGGTAGATATAATAGAATAAGTCACTTTTAGAGACTGTATATAGTTAACTAACGCTGATTTACCACTTTTTTATGTACCAGATGTGTTTTAGGTGGGTATAGCTAAGGATAATTTAATTGGAAATATACATTTAACCCTTTTAATACTCTCCAAATTCTACATCCACCGAAATTAGCGTGTCTGAGGATCAGTTACTTTCTCAATATAAATGTACTTTCAATTGATATCAAGAAAAACCAGATTGTTTGCTAATATATTTTTAATTGGGTCTCTTCTCCTGGAGTATAAATTATTCCATAAAATAACTTAATTTCACAATATGTTAGTGACTTGGTAAAAATGAAAACATCTTATGGTTTCTTATCATCTCATTCTTTATTAGTGTGTTTATTCCATGCTTTTTTTAAATTTCAAACTTCGCCAAGCATAAACATAATAAACAAAGCTTAATGCTAAAATTTATGATTCTTTAATTTACTACCTTTTAAACGTATTATATAACTGATGGTAAAGGATGGCACTGATAAGTTTTAAGGACCCACCACTTTTTACGGTACATTTTTTAAGCAAAGTCCTTCCATTTCATTAAGATCTTTTTTATATTTGCTTATGTATATACTTAGATTACAAGGCATATCTTGAAATATATTTTTGAAAATACTGTTCAGTAAATAGGCTACTCAATTGATTTTTACTAATATCGTAATTATGATTCTAAAACAAATTTAAAAGTAGAATGTATAAAATAAGGTAAAAGCACACACTACTTTAGTAATCAATAATTAGAGTTAATTTAATGTTTGGAAAAGAACTAAGTTACAAATAAATAGGTAATAATAGTTTTGGTTACAAAGTATACATTACAAAGCATTATAAATGACAAAGCAGTGTGTGGGTGTTTTAGTTATGGATAAAATATTCATAAGTATTTGTAATAAGTATATTAATTTAAACAAACTCTCCAATAATATAAAGTTTTTATTTTTGTGAGGCCTTTCATACTCAATGAGAACATCTTCGGACACACAACTGAATAAAAGTAATAATAATTGTGTGAGTCCGAAGATGTTCTCATTGAGTACGAAAGGCCTCACAAAAATAAAAAAACTTTATGTTATTGGAGACTTTGTTTAAATTAATATATAATTTCCAATAAGAAAAGAGCTTCAAGAATGTATTTGTAATAAGTTTCTATGTTTTATAGTGGTTCGTTGCACATAAAAAGTTAACGGAAAGAACGTAATGAAATATTTAATATTTCTTGCAGCCTCATAACTTATGCGAATCACGTCCTACTCTTTAATTTCTTTCTTCTATTTCACGGTCACGAGGAAT
Organism: Homalodisca vitripennis; assembly: GCF_021130785.1. Lineage (NCBI taxonomy): Eukaryota > Metazoa > Arthropoda > Insecta > Hemiptera > Cicadellidae > Homalodisca > Homalodisca vitripennis. The sequence continues at coordinate 100,068,570 of NC_060213.1, read as the reverse complement.
GACCTTACTCATCTTTCATTATTCATTTTTGAATATCTTATTTAAATAACTACTATAGATCAATTATTGAATACTAGTGAATTAATTAATTTAGTAGACTTTTTACACTAATCCAAACTATTTTTTCTTAGTTCAAAAGATAACTACTGTAAATAAATCTCAATTTTTCTCACCTTCTTTATGGTACTCTCAAACCATACCAAGCACAACAATCTACCTGCCCTAAAAACTCATTAATGGAATAGTATCGATTCCCTAATAACTCTTAGTTTGTACTGATACATATCAGTCTGAAAACACATACTCTTTATTAGTATTAGATGGTCATAAGGTTCTTTATTTGATCATTAGATTTTCACTTATCGACAAGTAGCCTCAGAAGTCGTCAGGATTGTATGGAGAAGTGTTCATGCAACAAGATTAAGTGTTTTTTTTTTTTTTTTTTTTTTTTTTTTTTATCCCTGTCCAAATGGTATTAATAAACAAGCATGATCTTGCGTTATTATAACTACCGTATTTTATAAGAAATTGAGACGAAATTTGTGATACTAATAGCAACTGCAAATTTCTTGGATGAACTAGCCAAACAGATCCAATAAGGAAAATATTTCAATACGGTAGACACTATTTTTAATCCTGTTTTCCTGGCTTAATAAGAACCAATATTACAAGCGTCTTTATATATTTCTAAAAATTTAAGACTTTTGCATCTTATCATAATTTTAAATAAATAACTAATAAGGCTCTAATGGTATCGAACATTTCTAAAACGTAATATAATAGCATAGCAACTATGACGAATAATTATTACCAAAATTCTTAACTGATCCAAGCAAACTATATAAATTATATATCGCTGCAAACATGTCAGAATTTTTATAAATATGAACTATATTATACTACATAATGTATATTATTAATAAGTTATATGTAAAAGTAGCAGAATAGTGTTTCAAAGTACTGAGCCAATAGTGCTGATTCTTTGAGTAATATTTCTCTAACAGCTCCAACCTAAACGACCTTTGATCAGTCGGCTGTGACCCATCGGATCCTGTAACTGACTATCCATCTGTAATGGATGACGTCACAAGCGAATTTTCCCAACTGTGATATACAGGTGCTTTACATAAATGTATAATATTATAATTATAGAGACTGATATACTTGTTTAGAAACGGAACTATAGCACCGGAAGTAGATTACAATAATTTCAGACCTATATAGTATTAATATAATTATTTTCTTGATCGATACTTTCTAGGTACGTTTAATTTACTTTAAGAATAAAATAACAGGATGCAGAATGATAATATAGCGGTGCTTTATAAAGGTAGAGATCGTAAAGCACGGCTTTGGCGCTCACAAATGAATTTGACTTTAAGGGGATAAAATACAATATCCCCTGGCTATAACATGCGTGCAGCCTATTTTAGGTGTGCTGTAAAGTGAAAATGAATGTATATTGTTCTTTTTCTTTAGTAAAATATCAATACGTTTGGTACGGTGTGTGCTGAAAATAAATATTTATATTAATGTGGTGTCATGACTGTGTAGAAAAAACAGCGCAATGATTAATATACGTGTAATAACTGTCTCAAGTTGTGCTACAATAGGATGTTGTCACTTTTTAACTACCTTTAACTAATTTTTATCCTTTCTACTGTATGAATAAGGTCCAATAAGGCTAAATCCCATATGACTTGTACTCAGGTTGTTTAAAAATTCATTTATTCTCCAAATTTTCTCAAAGCTATTATAGTTAGCCTTAAGATCAAGGTAAAAATATTTGATAACACTCAGCCAAATCCCAGGGATTGAATGACATGCATCATCATCTTGATCTTAGTGTTGCACATATAAAAATGAAGCTTCATGCAATATTTAAAATCTAAATCTCAGTTAGTTCCTGAGATATGCTGACAGACAGATATATACAGAAATAACTTATTTCCAACAGTGATAGGCTTCGCTAACGCTCAGTCAGTTATTTCTTACTATTGGTTTGGAAATGCACCAGTCCTTTGCTTGATAGTAGTTTTAAGAAATATTTACTACACGAGTTTTATTACTGTGTGGTCAACGTGCTTCATGTTGTTATTGTGTCTGATGTTAACGGAAGTATTCGTGAACAAATGTTGTTTCGTTATGATTGAAAACAATCGACGTTTAGTCGAATAATGTTTGGTTTTGAGTGCTTTCAGAGCCAAGAAATTGTAGGTTGAGGGCGAAAGCTTTGTATGTACTTTACATACAACTAACATAAACTTATATTTTATGAACACACTGACATTGATAAGCATTTCCTTGAGCGTAAGTAGGTGAATGTTAACAGAGAAAATTTAACTTTTGGGCCAAGGTTTCGGAACTTCAAATCTAGATTTATTACTTAACGAATATCTTTGTTTTAGGAACTTTCGGATTTCATCCAACGTCGGTATGATACTTTTGTGGATCGAATGATTACTGAGTACAGTTAGGCTACTGAGAAAGTTTTCAGTCAAGAAATTGGAGTTCCAGAAATGTGTTTCGCACAGCAATCCTGACAGTTTACGGATACAGGAATATTTAATAAATTTCACAGAACATAGTGTACAAGGAAATATTAAACCATATAGTTCCATGAGCGTTTTTGGACTGAAGGGTTAAAACCCCGGAACATATACAACTTTTTGTTCACAGCTGTTTGATTTCTTGACAATTAGAATATTTTTACCAAAGTTTGAAAGTTTTTTTCTGGGGAATATGTAACAGAATGTTGATTTAGGATGAATATTGAGTGTATAGAATGAATATCGAGTGGATAATTCGGGCTTCAGTAATATTGCACTATACTCAAACAGATAGTATTATTGTGACATAGGTGATGTATAATTAACCACAATTAAACTTAATGAAGGTATATATTTAATAATTTATGAATTTTAATGATACTTGTTTGTGCACTTCAGAATACATTAATCTGGAACTATATAATTCTAGGAAAATAATATTTAGCTTTCTTATGGTTTCATAAAACTTAGTTAAACAATGTCAGTTCTTTTATGCATGATACACCATCCCTTATCTTGTTATCTTTTTAACAAAAGATTTATATCTAGTATATTTGAGGTTTGTGATAGAAATGAGAATATTCGGAATACATTTTAGAGTCAGAGATTAATCAAGTTTTAGGATAGTGGTTCCTTTCAATCTAAAACTATATAGAGATATAAAGGCCCCAACTATAACGGACCTGTTATAAAACAAAAACCTACGTCTTGAAGCTTTTTAAGTTAATAAAAACTTAAATTGCTATTCTCACTTCATTTGATTTTCTTTATGAACTCTTAAATAAGGAAATTGAACAAGAGGATCAAAGGCTTCTATGAGATCCTGCTCTTGATTGAAACTCTCAAGGAACTCGTGATTTTTTCAGAGATTGCTGATTACTATTGAACTGTAACTTTAATTTTAAAATGAAAAAGTCGAAAACGACAAAAATAAATAATACTCGATGACTGGATGTGAAGAAATATTAGGTTAAACTACTAAAATACTTACAAATACTGACATATAAATATATTATGCAGCATATAACTTATATAAATATTTGTATTATATTGTACTGCTTCCCTTACAAATTTATATTCCTAGGAAAAGTATTTAAATATTAAAATAACAATTCCTCACCTCTTTCTTAAATTATAAAAGAAAAATGTTTACAGGTATCTAAGTTGACTCCGTTCAACTAAAGGCAGCATTTCATGTAATTCTGTTCAATTTTGTGTTCAGAAGTCTCTAAGGCTTTTTAAAATTAGTATAAAACAAATCACTAAATTTAGTAATTAATAGAACGACAAGAAATGGATGTAATAAAACGCTGTAAAAAGAAAGCAACATCAGAATTCATGATATAATACACAAAGATGTCCAAATCTATAACTCTTTCACCCTTTTAAATTATTTACTGTCATTAATGCACTATTTCTTGTACACTTGTATTTAATGGTTGCTTATGTTTTGTATAATATATGACCTATAAATTATTAACATTTTATTAAGGTGTTCAATTTCACATGTACTTTATTTGAAATGTCATTCGTACATTAGCTGTGAACTTTTATAATATTTTGTCACAATGCTTTTTCCAAAAGTGCATTTTTTAATAAAATAATCTAATTTAAAAATTCCCCTAAAATCTATACAGAAGACTATAACACAAACAAAGGCATTCAAAATAACTTTTAGAAAGTCTCAGAGAATTTACTCTTAAATAATTTATATGCTCGACTATGCAATTGTTTTGAATACTAGTGATGTTCCAGGGAAAAGTTGAGAGCCTAACTTAGATTCGATTATTTTTAACGTGATGGATTCAGTTTTATTTAGATTTTTGTTTTTATTTTATTTTTTTATTTATAGTAAAAGTCCTTTAAGGTATATTTTCTGAATACAGGTAAAATTAAAACATATTTTTATTTATTTTATTAAGCAATTATAGATCATTTACATGTATACATGTACTGGAATTTAATAACATAATTTAGCTCTTAAAAGATATTTCATTAAAAACCTATAATTATCTTTATATACACTTCATCAAACAAAATCATTGGTCTAATTTTTAAATGATTTAAAACAATTTCCCTGAAGTGTTAATGTTTATATAAGAAAATCACATGTTTAATTACACCTAGTTTGCTTGAACTTTGTAAAAACTTTGGTATTTTTTCTAATTGAAATAACTGAGTTACCCCGTGGAGTGGTCAGTTTGTTTGGTTTTAGAGGATTATTGTAAAGGGATGTACTTTTGAAATTACAAAATAACCCTAATCAAATAACGATTACTAAGAAAGACGTACTTCTCAGTAACAGTAAGTGAGCTTATGTTACGAGTGAGATATAAGACTTTAATTTTTAACACATTTTGAGGTGCAGACCCTATACTAGCAGCAAATCCTGACATCGATCTAAGACGTTTAACTTTTTACTCGATGAAAAATTGTGTCCACAACAGTATCCTTCTGTATTGATATGTAATCACTACTCTTCTTTCTATATCCATTTATTAGAAGAGGTTATAATTCATTCTTTAATTTCCGTATACTCTTCAAATTTCTTTTAGGTTGACTACAATTCCATTCCAATGTAATAAAATAATTTTTACACTTAAATATCTAAGGAGCGATCTAGGAAGTACGCTACTGTACTTGCTCAGTATATGGTGTCTGTATGAGTATAAAATTTCATTGCTCTCTGCTAAGGAAATATTTCGTAGACAATACTACATCCAACTCTTTATTAGTTGACAAGGTGATTAGTCATATCACTCATTTGTATTACCAGTTTGATGATAACATCCTAGATATGAGGCTATTGTTATCGTTTAATATGTGATGTCTGTGTGCCTTTGATTCTGTTCATTACTGTCTGATATGGATATGTTGCTTTGACAATACTGAATTAACCCCCTTATTGATTGACAAGGTGATTTGTCATATTACTCAATTGTATTCTTAGTTTGATAAGAACAATCTAAGGAGTAGGCTATTGTTATTGTTTAATATGTGATGTCTGTGTGCCTTTGATTCTGTTCATTACTGTCTGATATGGATATGTTGCTTTGACAATACTGAATCAACCCCCTTATTGTTTGACAAGGTGATTTGTCATATTACTCAATTGTATTCTTAGTTTGATAAGAACAATCTAAGGAGTAGGCTATTGTTATTGTTTAATATGTGGTGTCTGTGTGCCTTTGATTCAGTTCATTACTGTCTGATATGGATATATTGCATTTACAATACTGAACCAACCCTTTATTGGTTGACAAAAGACTATTAGTCATATCCCTCATTTTAGTGCCATTTTAATGAGAACAAAGCGATGCGATGCTTGTTGATGCAGGCAGAAGCATAGAAATGCTAATGTATTTAAAATTGTTTCGCTATTGTTATATCAATAACGTGTTTTTATTTGAAAACAGATACAATATTTTTATACTTTGTTTCCTGGTTTTCCTCCTCTCTACTCAGCGGTATTCATTAAAATGATATTCATACTGGTTATAAAATATTTAATAGTTACAAAAATTTGTTAACCATTAAATATTGTTTACACTGTGACTCTAACTCAGTCACACATTTCACTTATCTAATTGGAACTGTCTACCCTATATTTAATTACTATAAAGGGTAAAATTTAAAACTCACCTGAATATTTACTTTCAAGTTACAAAATAAGTACCTTTTTAAGAAATAAACTTTTCCAACGCACTCTTTCACATGTCTACTCCATTCAGCTCTGGAAACCTCCAGACCATGCATTTGAGGATTTTCCACTGCACAACTTTGATTGGAACATCTTTTTGTCTGATCCCACTCTCCCAATTAAATGATAGACAATGGTACCTTAAGGTATAATAAATATTTTTCTCTGCTTTAATTTTTAATTATCTTCAAAGCTCGTATTCTTTAATTCGGGTTGCTGTTACAAAATACTTACCTTTCACCATAATAGGAGTATTTGGGTTAACATACATTTTTTAGATTCAGTAAAGTTAACTAAATCCCCGTCTCCCCTAATAGAGGGGTGGGACAATGAGATACCTCTGGTAGACTCATTTGGTACGTTAGTTAGCATTTCATTACTTGTAAACGATCAGCTCATCCTGCACGTCGATATATTTTATTGTGGATAGACTTATATGTATAACCCTTATTTGATTCATTGATCAATGATGAAAGCAAACAACCAAATCAAAATATGAAGTAAATTCTATTATATCCATGTTTGAAAATATTGTAATTTTTATTTAATGTTCTTGTAATCTTATGGGAGTCATTTAGGATAGGTTTTTTATGATAGTCAATAAAAAACATTAAAAACTAATCCAAATAATATACATACAGGGCTGTTAAATGTGTGGAAATACCTTAATAATAATTTTAAATTCAAAATTCAATACTTTTTCTACTCAAAATGCTATATTTTCAGATACAGTTTTTCTAAAATATTTATCATATACAAAATAGCGGCCATTTAAAGATTCCTTATTGGTCTTATATCAACAGCCGCCATTTTATTACGAACGAAGGTTTAGAAATCTGGTTTGTGAAACTTGTTTTAGTAGCAAATGCGTTTAAAGGTATATTCATATTTATCTAAACTTGCATATAGGATTTCCATGAAACTACCCAAGATCCCTAATTTAACATAGGTGTGATGGTTGGGCATAAAAATAGTAGTTTAGGTAAAACATTGCGTACATCTTTTAGATTTTTTTCTGTAATGGCTTAAAAAGTATAAAGGTGCACTTACATTTTAAATGCTCTGAAATTTACATTTAACTACACATTATAAAAACTAAAGGTATGCTATGTTTTGATTCAGAAGGAGATTTCTGTACCGTAGTTTGGTTCCCAAAGGTAGGTTACGGTGCTTTGTTAGCTAGTAGTCGTAAAACTTGGCAGTATACAAAGTGACATTGGCTGTAAAAGGGTAAACTCCTCGTACTAACAGTACATTCAGGATACAACAACATACGTCTAGACGTTAAACTAGGGCTCTGTTGAAAGTGTATACTAAAAACAATAGACAATTAGTGTTTATGAAAAGAGTCCAATTTCTTACTCGCTACGTGCGGTCAAAATAAGAACCCGTTAATAAAGGTTATAGATTTTCGTTCATATGATCTAAAAATATGTAAATTTCGAAATCCCTTACTATTAAGATCGGAGTTGTTATAGTATTGTAAATTATAATTTGTTTTTAGAGAGTTACGTCTGGAACTATTCTTATTTACTAGAATAGAAACAGTATTAAAATCAATATATAATTAGAATTAATTTCAAAGCTTGCATTAGAGTAAACAACATACTAGTATTGTACTGGTACACTTCTAAAAAGCTGTCTGGATTTCTGACCTACCGACGCAGAAAAGTCAAGAACACAATTTTCGGGGCCGAACAATTATTGACAGTTAATGAATTGTATTGTGTTTCCGATATTTAGTTACAGTAAGTATCAAACTTACATTGAAGTTGAAGTTTGTATTGCTCTAAAATCAGTCAGACTTATAAATACATATAAAAAGGATATCACTAATTACTTTATATTAAATAAGTTAGAGAATTGAAATATATATGTAATGAGCAGCACATGTGTGTATAACTAATCAGATCCTTTAAACTAAACAAGACACTTTTATAAGATTAACATTGGAACTCTGGAAGCTATTCAGTTTTAGCTATAGTTTAAGCTTATTAGCTTTTTTCCGTGTAAGAGCTTTTAATACCAAATATTAATTTCGAAATTTATGTATAATATCTTTAGACACTAAAACTTGACGTACTAAAGTCAATAAATTCTATTGATGATTCATATTTAACACATTATATTTAACATTCTAAGAACATTAGATTATGGTTAATACAAGTGTTCTGCATATGTTATGTAGATTTTACTTTTTGGTAACAACAACGGTATTCTCATTAGATATAGACAAAATATTAAGAAATACACTTCATTGGTCAATACACATCCCATTACATTCTAACTATCCGCTTCAGTTTCAAGTCACAAAAATCTATTTATAGCTATTTTCTAAGAGATTTACTGACTGAAAAACACACTTAGAGTCCGATATGTATCCAATTATCAGCTTCAGTATTGTATTTAACCTACCTGACATATTTCATCAAAGTATTATAAAATTAAACAAATTATTTTGTTCACTATATATTTGTCTACTGAGGAATTTACTACTTGTCTGCAATTTTAAAAACTGTTATAACATGGAGCAAAATTGAGGCATCGGTGTTAGCACTGGTTTTCGTCGCCAAGTCGTATAATTACCAAACAACACCCTTAATAGATATAACAGAGTCCATCAGTACATCTACGTTTTACTAGTTCACTAGAAGAATATTGATATTTTTTGTACACGTCCCAAAGTGAGTTTCAATAAGTATGATTATATTTGACATGTATACACAATTATAAACAAGTATTACCAGGTAAATAAGGATAATGAAGGGTAGAATCTGGACAAACAAATCCTGTTCTCCATCAAACAGACGAGCGTTGTCGATGCCGCAGGGATATACTTGTATGTGTGTCTATCTCCGTGTTATGTTCCACATCTCGTAATATTTGTATTTACTCTTTATCCAGAATGCTGACATTTACCTCATCCATATTTGTATCAAAAAGCATGTTTACACTTTGCATTTTAAATTAAACCGCCCTCATTTAAATAGGATCTCATCAGGTATGTATGCAAGAGAACTGGATTTATAAATAGTTTTCTCCCAGGAAATCAGGTTAGATACAAAACATTAATTTTCTTTAAATTTAAATTTATTCTTTTAGCATCGCTTATAGAAATTCCATAACTATTATAAAGAAGATAGGGGTACGCCACACCTCATGCAACGTAACAGACAGGCTTCTCTGAGGCTCAATGCAAAATTTCAAATGCTTGCGTTATTGAAATTATAGTTAAGTTATTTTTATATTTAATTTTACTTTCATTTTATCCAGCCACCAACTGTACCTAACTATATCAGGTTTGAAAAATGATGCGTTTTTAATAAATAAATGTATCTTCATTACACTCAAGTTCAAATTAGACTTCAAATAGTCATATGATAGTAATCGGTTTGCTTAGAAATTTATTTATTCTCCGATATTCTCTAGTTATCATGATTATCCATAAGATCATTACAATTCTAAAGCTAACACAAATCCTATGGAGTGACTTGAATTTCAACTCAATCGGTGTTGCGTTTAGAGAAATCAAGTTTAATGCAAAATGTCAATTCTAAAGGTTTTCGAGATATCATGCAGAAAGAGTATCAGACAGCCTCTCGAGTGAAAGTCTTCGCTGAGATAACTAACGCATAGGAAGTTTAAGACCGTACGTTAGTGTCTAATTAGTAAATCTATAACTGCTGTTTGATAAATTGTAGCACAAATTTCAATGCATGACTACTTGTAGGAATTATGAAAAGATGTTATACTAAGATGTTATGTATGCTAAATTACGTTCAAGAATAAACTAACAGGAAACAGAATAGGATTACGTTGATTTATACAGCTAGAGATCGTAAAACACGGATTTTGCGCTCACAAATGAATTTAGTTTAAGGGGATAAAATACAATATTTCCTGGCTATAACGCATATTTAACCTACGTTAGTGTGTACTGTAAAGTGAAAATGAATCTATGGTATTCTTTTTCCTTAGCAAAGATCAATCTTTACCTTACTTCATTGGGCTAGAAATGTGACATGTTAAATCACCACATGATTGTGCTCATTGTGTTTTAGAAATGTATATTTTGATTTTCTCGTTGCTACAGTTTTGTCCTTAATATCAACGATAATGCTCGATAACGATAAGTCAAATCCCATGAAGTACCATGCGCTATCGTGGAACTCGGTGTTGCGTTAAAATATAAAAAACCTTATTGCGAAAAAATTTCAAGACACTACTTATGGAGTTATCGTGCATACACACAGACGATGGACAAAACTGATACTTTTCCGGACCTTGTATGATATGATTCGATGACGTCCAATTATTAAGTATATAATTTTTTTATAATATGATTGTATAATTAAATAAAAACATTGCAAATTAGTAGTGACACTTATCCAATAGCGTTTTTATCTAATTTTTCCCTGAAATAAGTATCTAGGTAAAATCTATTAATACTAAATACAGTATAAGTATCTAGGGAATGGGGCTATTTCAGAAATCTTTGAAACTTTGTAGCGAATCTATTAAGATATTTTGTAATTATAATCACATCATAATGATTATGAAACAAATAATTACTTTTGTAAAGTTTATCCTTTCAATACAAGTTTAAATGAACTAATCTCATTTTTTTCTTCATTCAGTTCTCATTATAACCTTTTGAGTGAGAAAAATTAATAATAAAAGATCAAAGGTTTTCCTCAGTTTCTATGGTTTTATTAAAAATCACAAGCTCGTTGCTGTCCACTGTTATTGAATACATCCAGGCATTGATTACTGGGTCAAGTCAATTAAAGCTAAATTTCTGTAAAGTAAACCACAACAGTTCAAAACTGATATAGAATGTGTCGGATAGCATAGTTCAAATACTCTATATTTCATGAAAACTAAATATACTCTATATTTAAATTATAAATTATTATTAAGTCAGTATATATCCATTTATAATTTTATTTCAAAGTTATGTTGTAATCATGGCTTGAACAAATTTTGAAACTTATGTACATTAAGCCATTTGGCTTAACATATGTCGGCAAATTTAATATTCACTAAATATTCATTTTAAAAACATGAACATGATAAATTAAATTGGAAGATTCACAAGATTTCTTCTCAATCAAATTTATCTCTTACAACACAATTCCTATCACGTAAAAAATAAAAGCAAATTTTAACTACTGGATAGGATCCATGAAACATGAACGTATTATTCTTGATGTAGTATTATCTTTTGAAGTAGAAGAGACGCCTACTAAATGTATCCTACACATGTAATATACTCATCACTTATGTTTGTGACAGTAGATGACATGGGTCATAGTCATATGAGTCTTAGCAGTTTATAAACCATGAAAAATGAATAAAAAGGATTCTTGCATAAAAATATTAGGTCTGTTTTATTTACTTTTGGCGGTGCTGTATGTATATGCTCAATATCGTACACTATTCTTTGAATTTATCACAGAAACATTAAACTTCTATACAGTAACAATCTACAGCTACAAGGAAAAAATAAATCGACCTCGTACAAATTTAAAAATATGGAATGTGTTTGATTTTTATACGTAAATAAGTAATGTGTTATATACGTCCTTGGGGAGAAGCTGTGGGACTATATAATGGAACTCTAAATACCATTATTACAGTTAATAAATTTGAAATGTGTTACAACTAACTCATGATTTTACTTAATTTGAACCGTACTATTTCTTGACTATATTAAGAACAAAACGTTACTTACACACTTAAAACCCTTAATGTATATTTTAATATAAATTCTTGCGGTATATTCTGAAATAGTACTGAAGATAGGAGTAAGCAACACCATGTGTCACGTAACGGGCTTCGCTTATGTTTCGTCTATATAAAGTTTCGAAAAATGTAAAGTCTATATAGCTCATTTCATTATTGACAGATAAAACGACAAGCGATCATACGGTATAGAACTTTTTACTTCCCCCGGCAAACAAAAGAGAAATTATGTCAGCCAACATAATTGAGTGATACTCTTCAATGACACCCACCACGGTAAAACATGCAACACCACATAATTTATACTTTTATGTGTATAAATGAAGTTTTTCGTTAGATATCAAGTCCACAAACGAGATACCTTCGCTACATGATACACTGACGTGTAAAAATATTTGCTAACGCTAAGCCAAATACTTGGAACAACATGCATCATCGTGAAATTCGATGTTACTTATATATAGATATGAGTAAACAAATACTTGTATTTTTATATATAATCTTGAAACTTTTTGGTTTGAAAGCCCTAATAAAGTGAACACTGCCTAATTATAAATCCTTTTCCTAATTAAAGCATACTTGAAGTGGCTTAGATATCTATGAAAACGGCGTTTATGACAATTATACTGCACATTTAGGAATTTGTTTACTAAATATCTTTCTTCCTGTCTTTTTTTTCTCCACCCTCATTCCATACGTTAAGAAATGTTTGTAAAAATACAATTCTTTTATTAATTGTATTTATGTAGGTACCAATTCTGTCCATGTAATTGTGCAGACATGTTTTACAAAATTATACAAATATTACTGTGGGAAATGAATATGAAACGTTACTATTACACTTTTTCACTTGATTAAAGTTTATAAATCAGTTCTGACGACATGACATAATACTTTGAATATACAGTTTGAAGTACCGTAACAATAAACATTTATAATTCTTACTTCTGCACCTCTGGGACATAGTAAAAGAGTAAATGTTGTACCTCCAACTGTGGTGCTGTTATTACAATACTAAAACTAACAAGTTTTACTTTGTCCTTGAAGTTTATAAACAATTATATTATTAAGACTAAAGCAAACATTTTTAGTACTTTTGTTTGCTTAAAGATAAAACAATTTTTAATGCAACGTATTTTTAACACTAGGATATTTCTATGGTTAGACTATAGTCAGGTACATCCAACACTAACAATGTAACAATAGTGTAAGATTAGTTCATATTGAAAATTTAGTATTAATATTGACAAGATAGTTCATACACTGACTATGCAGCATGAATACTAATAAAGTAGCAGCAATATTTACAATATAACGCCATACTAAATATATACCATTGTACTGACAATGTAGCATTAACATTAACAAAGTGACCTAATAGTGACTATTGTTTGGTCCCTTATCAGCTTCGTTCAGTTTTTTAAATACATTTGAATACAATGCGTGTTATTAATGCGTCAATGTATCGATGCTTTCTATTCACTGAAATTATAACATACTTATTGATTGGAAATATTATTTTCTTTTCGTCAGAACCTCTTAGGTTTTAGTGACATGCAACATGAAAAAAATTATGTAAACTTGATTGGTTAAGGGTTACCAAACATTACAAAAATTGGACATAAGGAAACCATGGTAACTACAAAATCAAATAATAAATAATTTTGTAAACAAACTCTAGAACCAAATAAAATTTGACATGAAATATTAACACATGCTGGTTCATATACCCGTAACATATCTCAATAAATATTTCGTGAATAAATATTTCGTGAAACTAAAGAGACTGTATTTTTACATAGACAAAAATGAGTTCTATGATTGTGATTATCAATTCTTGGAACTTGGCTGAAAGGCATTAAAGTCTTATCACTCAGTACGCTGAAACTAATTCTCTTTTTTTCTCTGCCCGTCTGTCCACAGGACATCTTAAGAATGAAATGTACTTAAATAAATAAGTGAGGTGATCGCTATCTAAATCTTGCATGCCACTTCAGCAAAGCCTATTATGAGATATATTGTTTGCGTATTCTACTTTCCAATTATGTTATAAATTATTAAAGTTTTTGTTTTACTGTTCTGGCCTTGTTTATGAATGATTCCTCATAACTATACATAATCAAGGATGCCTATGTCTTGACTGATCCTAGTACTACAATAAATTTATTTCAACAAGTCCTAGATGAACTAAATATAGTTATAGCCCTATTCATCTAAAAAGGAGGACTCAAAATTAAAATTATGCTTTGGGGTATTTAATACCAGGTAAGTCTACCATTTAGAATATACAGTACGTAAATATTGTCGTAGTAAGAATTTTTATCCGAAATATAATGGGTAATCAACGATTTTTATCTATTTCCCCATCTTTCATATCCCTAGTAAAATTTGTTAAACCTTATACAATTGAATTGGTATATGATACTTTTAAATTATTCATTGTAATGAAGTAATCTAAATTAATACCAAAATATTTTTATTAGAGTAATTGAAACATTTTTTTGTATATATTAAAAGATAAACCCAATAATCATGAAGGACCTAACACCTACTTTATTTACCTTATCAACCTTTTGGATATAAATGATTTATTGTACTAGCGATATGTTTTAATGGACATTTTCTCATTTGGATGCATATACACGATGGGCTTGAAATCGAATATTTTGTTTTTTTTTATATAAAGAAGTAGAATATCCATTTTTGACCAAAAATACGAGTTTTCTCAATATGGTTAATTTTGTTTAATTTTAATTTATTTGTTGTTTTTATTTTAAATTTTAATAGGTCATTGTAGTTTTCTGTCAATAAGAGTGAAAATACTGTATTTGATCAGAGAACATCAGCGGGAAATTATTACAAAGTAACACATTTATACTGCGTATAGAACCAATTGAGTGAGAATATTAAAGTTTAATGAACATTTCAGTGGAAATGTTGACCTTTTATTCCAAACAGTAGCTGCGTTTATTCGATTGTAATATTACTGAGTTATCGCTTTACATATTTCCCAACAAAATATGAGATCGCCTACATGCATAGTTTTGTATTTAAAGGAAATTAATTAAATATTATTCACTAATAGTGGATGTATAAAAAAAATCCTGATCGTAAGATATCTGAAACGTGACGGAATTTAGAATTAATCTAAGAGCAATATTACACGTTCCAGAGACACTTTGGGGGGGGGGGAGAAATACCCTCCCAGTAAAGTGGAACAAATTTTTTACTGAAATAAGTTTTATAAGTTAGCAATTTAGTTTTCGTTAATTGCTTAAGAAACATTGCAAATATATGCATTAGATTATAAGGGACTCGTGTAAGTTTTATACCAATTGGTACAGGCTAATAAAGAATGATTTCTAAATCAAACTAGTTCTTTTATTTCTGTAAGAAATCTATTAAAAACTATAAATTTAATTCCTATTTAAATTTCTGGACTTAGGTATGGTAAAGAAACTTAAAATGTTAAAATAAAAACTGCACGAGTTGTTGTAGATTATACGAAAATGCCGAATTCTCAGCCAAATTAGAGAAAATTAGTACGTAAATAACATATATCAGAAATAAGAAAGAATACAAAATAAATATAGACATATAATACGAGATAGAAATAAAACAATTTCTAGATTGTCACCGGCAGAAACTGAAATTAATTCTTTGTCGCAAAGTAATTTTCATTGCCAGGAGCAAAGGTGGTTGTAAAAGTCTGTGTATAATCGTGTTTAACGAATAGCGACGAAAGGCGTCTTCTTAGTCTGATGAACAACGTTTATTATCGTACGGAAAACTAAATTATAACTTGTAAGCGTTATTAAACAATTAATATACTTAGTTATGTTGTCTATACAACACAACAATGCTATACAGAAATTTAAAGTCGTATTATGTGCATTTTAAAGTTAAATAATACTATAAATGCTTGTACCAATGCTGGTAAATCCATTGGTTCAATTAAGTTCATTTGTTAAAATTAATCAACCGTAATTTGCAGCGAAACGATAACAATATTTGGCTTCAATGCACTTAAAAAACGATGTCATAAATTTAATATTCAAGTCTTTAATGTAAGGTAACTCAAAAATATTCACTTAAAGGACAATGTTTACCTGTCAAAAATAGTAATTTTTTTACCGCAATAGAAAAATATTTCCTCATACGCAAAATTCTTTTCTATTTTTACTTTGTTGAAAACACTAAATCGGGGTCTTTCATTGTATTTAATTGGGGAACAAATATCTTCTGAAATTTTAAATCTACAATTTGTAAAATTGGTATATAGAATTAGAATTTATATTTGAATATATAGAATTGATATCTGTGTTCAAATTATAGAGAGTATCCCAATCAAAGTGCCATTAACGTCATGTTGATCAGTATGGATCCAGCATCATAACGTTTCAATAGGATCATTATAGAACCTTGAGGTAGAGCCCTCTTTAGGCAGTATTATATTAAGCAATGTGGTGATGACGCAATCCTCACATTGCGCAGGACATTAGAAGGTACTAACAAAATAACGTTGTTCCTACATACCTGATTATGATATCTGTTTAAGTCTTTGTGGACCGCAGGTCAATTAATTTCTATGTATTCAGTGAACGTCTTACCTGTATTTTACATTCATTGAATAAACATAAACATTATAACCATATTTTATATTTGTTAAATTGATTGCTACTAAGACACTCAGGGCATGGTATTGAGGGTTTTTGTTTTATCTACACAATTCCCTCATTTGTGCGTCTACCTCACCCATCCCAAGTTTGGACAATTAAGGTTCATTAGACGAGGATAATCGAAGAGCTGGCCCACCGGCATCGTCAGGACCAAATTGGCGACCCTCAGACACGCTGACGAACAAGGCTACGCAGAAGGTTTATAATGACACAGCTGTATGTATTGTTCTGGATGTTCAAGAGACTGGATTAAATCAATGTATAATATGGGTTTCGTGTCACAGGATTTGCTGAGGTTGCATGCCAAATTTCAAACCAATAGCTATGTAACATTTTAAGATGCCATACGATGTCACGTGAATTATTTACAAATTTATTTACTTTGCAGTATTCTTGCAGATATGCAGGTACCCATAACGTCAAAGCAAAAATATTAACAAACGCTCATTAATAGTCATATTTTATGACACGCACCATAATCAAACTTGTTATTACTTATAAAGAAATGCTGCTTAATGCAAAATTTTAAGTCTAATGGTCCGTTTTTATCGAGGTTGACACACAGATAGACATACAGACTTGACATTTTCCAGCTCCCAAAGTGATAGGCTTCGCTGACGCTCAGCCAACTAGGATTGACTCAGTTAGTGAATATTGAACAATTGTGTAACATAATAACATTGTCGAAAACATGTAGTTGTGTTTACTGTTTTATTGTACTTTAGCACAACCCCTTTCTCAGGGCTTCATCATAAAGTTCAATAAATAAATCAAGCGCTCCACGAGTGGTGAAGTGGAGCGTGAAGAATAACGGGCGACTTTATCGGAAAGTTATATCTTCACTGACTTGACAAATCGTAGAACTCTCATTTAACACGTTTATCTAAAGCAATATCTTCGACATTTCAATAAGTGCACCCAGGATTTATTGCAATTTCTTTTAAAAGAGGTAAGAGCAAGAAAATCGTTCGACACGCAGGTCGGAAGTGACATGGTAAATGCATTACATATAAACTATTAGTCTAGTAGCTGAAAGAAAATTTGCACCATTACAACCTGTTTTCTTTATCGACAAATGAATGTTTCCTAAGAAAGAAACTGATTGTCAGCGGTGCTAATTTTGGTGGATTTTGAAATGGGAGTGAATCAAAAGAGTTGAAAACAACCATAAGACACATAAATATTATTTATACCATCGTTAGAAAACTAGGTAAAGAAAGTGAAATTCACCATTTTAAGGATCTGATTTATGGTTATCTTATGTTAATTTAACATTTTTCTATTTGTCTCACAGTTTTTTTTAAGTGTTTGAAGCTAAAAAAACATGATTTAAGAAAAACTTTTTATAAATCTAACAAAAGTTATAAGATACCTTCCCAATTTCGACTTCTACCAGAAAGAAAAGCTGACGATCTGATCTCACACGATTGAAAAACCTCAGGTTGTATACTTATCCAGTACAAATTGGCTCTCGGATTCTAGACTACATTGATCGCTGTGAAACTAGATCAGCTGTATTGAATTCAATGCAAATAAAGCTCTACCTCTACAACAGCTAATTTAATTTCAGTCTTGACCAATACTCACAAGCCTCATTCCATTGTGGCGTCAGTACTCAGGTGTCAATTATATAAAACATTTTTAAGTACTATTTAATGTACTAATCGAAAGAGATACTTAATGCTTAAATAATTTAATCTTTATAAGGTAGTGAAAGCATATTGTAATTTTATAGTTAAACTTTCAACGTTAAAATATATATGAACGAGTATATAATTTATATTACCCATCTACTCATCACCAAATACTCCCTTAGTGAGCGGCCCGAACAATTTTTATAATATACAGAATTTTAACAATCTACACTGTGGCTGATTAGACCATCTTTACCAAGTAAAATACTTAATATTAGTGCAGAAATTCTGTATTTATTACATTTAGGAGTATTTATTTCCATACAAGTGCCCAAATGTTACTGCAATGATTGAGATTCTTTAGTTTTAAGTGCCTGTTTTGGTAAGTGCAGTAAACGCCTTTATCCAGATATAAATAAATGATGAAATAAAATACTTACTGAAAAACTTATAACTTTATCCAGTGTACCAAATAATAAAGAGGTTTTAATATTAAATTCGTGAAAATAAAAATAAAGGTTGCAACAACATTAAACATATAAAAACATTATTATTCCCTAGTATTATGGTGTATGAAGTTTGAGACTATGGAATATTTACGAAAATTATGCTTTAAAATTGATTATTATAATCTATATAGTAATCAGGGTGTGAGAAATAGGGTACATTAGCCTGATACTTGGAAAGCAATTTAATAAATGTTTAACTAATCGAATAAAAGTATTGTGAATCATAGTAAAACGATTCATTATTGAGAAAAACAAAAATTATATATGTTTTAATTGAGATAGTTGCAATTTATGACTTTTAATGCTATACCAGTTTTTTTTTAATTATCTGTTTTAATCTATCCATAGTTTGGCCTATTTGAGATCACCATATCATAACATATTTAAGTTTATTTCATAAATATCGTGTAACAGCACAAGTAAAATCTACAAGAAGGTTATTTCATTTATTAATTTTTAAGATTTCACTGATGCTTACTCAGCAATTTACAAAACACAGGAAAAGGTCAAGATTGCAGTAATCAACGACACAACACTTGGCTAGCATTGTTGTTTTCAACAAGCATGTTGTTAAGCCATAATGCGTGCGTACTGTACACTTGTCACAAATCACAACACACCTCACTGTTATAAACCACAGCTCGTAGTCGATAAATAACCTTCATGCAAATTAGAGCCTATTTTTAATATATCCCTCTTCTTACGCTTAATCGTTTTTTATATTATAATGTGCCCACAAATCATTCCTATAACTTCTTAAATTAATAAACAAATCTTTAATACTCTGCAAGCGATAGTGAACTTAATTGTAAAAAATGTAGTGTTATTAAAGTTTCAATCATATTTTTGTGTATGTCATTATCATTGCCCTTAATATTTCCAGAGAACATTCAATCTCTTTCAAATATCCATAGAGATGAGGGACGTAAACAGCTCATACTGCATCAGTAGTCCTTTATATCAGTCAAAGAGGACTGAGCTTCTGATATACTATCTCTAACGTAATGCCACACAGAGAGATCGATGTTATGTGACCGATATGGATATGGGATTATCTCTTGAGATCCACCTGCAAGGAAATGTTGCACTAAGAGAACGGTGTTTATTTAGACTCCAATGAAATAGTAGGTATTGGAAGGTTATGAGGGTATAGATCTGTTGTGTGTGCTTTAAAATGTTCATCACTTAAAGGGCCTTATCGTGCCGAGTTGTATTTACAGTACCACGGCTCGCAAGATTATTCAAGCCAACCTCGTGTGTTATTAGTGGTATAACATGACTGTTTCGTAATCTGCTATTACATAACTCTCATTTCATGATTCTTGTAATTAATGATGTGGAAATTTAGTAACTTCACTATTACTATTATAGTATTATTATATTTTTTTCCCTTTTTTGAGGGAGAGGCAGGAAAAATGCAATTACGCACTCAGGTGGCCAGCCTGTAGTGTGGGACTCCTCTAAAAACGGGTTTACCACTAAAAACCTCCTCTACTCTTTAGGATTCTAACCTGGAATTGATTATCACATTACGTCAGGCTAGGCCTAAATTTGGCTTAAGCCTGTGGGGCTCGCTTCTTATCCAGCCGCTTGGTCAAGGGATCTGGGCCACTTCGCGGTCCAGATCGGGATTCTTTTCCAGGAGGATGCCCCGGACGAACTGTGACGAACAATTCCAGCTCCCCTCATCCTCCATAATTTTTTCGCAGACCGTGTCCAACGAAAAAAACGACTAGTTTTCTTGTGACCTCCAGGCGGGGCCTTTCCCAACGCGGACAGCGGAAGAAGGTGTGTTCCGCGTCGTCGGGACACACACAGTCAATTTTAAATTGTTAATTGAGTATTATTATACTAAAAATGTTATTAATATAATAAATTATTATTTTGTTATTACCACCATTATATTATATTCCAATGCTAAATATATTATTGGATTGGACACAATGTTCAAAAAACTATTTTTAAATTAGTAATTTCTCACGAATTTTACTGTATTTATTTAAAGTAAACAAAAGTAGAGGAAGCTGATCAGCTGCTCATAGCTAACGAGCCAGCTGTAATGAAATAAACTTTTCAGTGTTATATTACAAGAACAATATTAATCCTAAAGCACTTGAACGTACTTGTAGTCGAGGAGGCGTGAAAAAATTCAAAATTCTAGTCACACAACGCAGATTTTCTTAAAATTGATGGAAACATTATCTTCTCAGAGAGATTTCGAATGTTTGCCGCGTTAGTTTTAGTGAAGGTCAAAAAAGGATGAGTCAGTAAAGGAATAAAAATGAAAGAAAATAGATAGTATTTTTCATAACTTGATAAACTTAAACCGGCCACCAGACACATGAATAATCAATTCAGACACTGCAAAAAACAATTGGAAAAATATATCGAAAACCACAACTTTTAAGATTTTTATATGGATCCATGTCACTAACCTACATTTATGTATCAGTTCTTTTTTAAAAGTAATAATTCATATTTTTGAAATTTTTTTAAACTCTCCCGTTACGAACTTCAATAGAACTGACGGTGAATTTCTTTCTTAGAGGATTAATTTTTCTATTGTCTTACAAAACATATACTGTGTGCTTATACAATACACGTTATCTTTCAGCTACTTGGTTAATATTTTTGGTCTCAGAATCATGGGAAGTATCTTATTTAAAAAAACAATGAACACGCATTCAAACACATTGTTTTTCTTGTAAAATGCTGTTTTAGTATAGACGATAACGGTAAAATGTACGTGGTTTTTTATACATTTATAAATATATAACACAATATAAAATTGTTTAAACACATAATAAGTATATATTAAAATATACATCTCCCATATTTTACATCCAACAGTATAAACTTGTTTAACATTAACATAGTTCTTGATTAACCAAGATGGCCGCAAGTATGGTTCTTCAGTAAAATCTGTACTTTGTGTTCTACTTACAAGAAGTTTAAAAACATTGTTCAAGACTTCAGTAACATATATCATTATCGTAAATGATACTCGTGATTTGTTGTAGCAGATAAGAACTGTATGTATACTTCATCTCGTATATCCTTAAGGCAACATTACCAACTCTAACAAGCTTTTATTTAACAATAGTTTATCCATAGCCCCAGGTTTTTTGAACTATAAAATTTGTTTTTCTTTTCATGTAATTACGAATTTTTGATATCATTATGGAAATTCAAAGTACTTTGATTGGAATGTAAATCGTTTGTACCGTCGAGCTACAAGCTGAATTTATTTGTAATATGGAACACCTCAATATAATATCAAAACTTCAGTATTTCATTATATTTAGCGGCTAAAACACGTAGCCTACTTATTGGCTATGATACCAGTAAAATGATTAGGAGGACACTCACAAATCTTTCACAGCTTTACTTTTGTATCTATTTCATGTTTTGTTATCATTTTGTTCCTTTATGGATTTTCTCAGTGAGAGTCAACGTCCTAGTTGGAAAACAAACTGAAAACTTATAATTTTTGCTTTTGGGTATCCCTTTTGTTTCATAAAAACTGACTCACTAAGTGGTGTTTACGGTAATTGAAATGTGAACCAAATTTTAGGATATACTTTGCAACAGAGGTAGCTTGTATCTAGAAACATTATTATTTTGTAAACAGTATTTTGAGACTGATCTGTTATTTGAACATATGAAATGTCTATTTAATACTAAAAATTATTTTATCTGCACTCTAATAAAACAATTACTTAAGGGAAAGACGTTTTACTAATATATATATATATATATATATATATATATATATATATATATATATATATATATATTACTAAATACAAAAGAACTGTATTTCAACTTAATAGTATTTTAATAGTAACGTGTGGCCTCGTCTCTCTTATAGTAAAATTTTTGAACACTATACTTTTTAGATCGGTCAGGAGGCATCAGTTAAAAATTTGAAAATTTTATATTTTTATATTTTTATATTCCAGGATTCCAAATTTGATAGTAAGTAGAATTGGTTTAGTACTTAAATGGTTTGGAACTACAGGACCCTTAATTTCCTGATTTCTTTTTAATAATTCAATGCATTGTAATGGTTATATAGCCGAAAGAATGAAGGAAGAAAGAACTTTATATACAAATAAGATTATATACAAATCTACACATAATAAATCTCCTATTCACCCCTTCATTGACGTCTGGCGTGTTTAAACAAATAAATAACTAATATTATATTGACCAATATTAATCTAATATTGATTTTAGAGTTTAATACTACTCAAAACCTGTCATTAAATAGTCTTGAATGGTTATTAAAAAGTGTTTATAAAAATGTATTCTATTAACTAGCTTATGATACTTCAACATGAAATAATGTTGTTACATTCTCGATCAAATTAGTTGATAAACCTTTTTTTAACATTGTAAGGTATTAACTACCCTGGTATTTTTAACATATACACATTGGAAAATAATTGCATTTAAAATTCTGATATACATACTAACGACACTTCTACTCAAAATTGTAAGTTAGTTACTTCTCCAAGAAGTACTGCAATAATTCTAGAATGTTTCCAGCAATAACTTTGTTTGATATTAGTGTCAAGAAAGTTCTGCACTGACCCAACTCACTGGCGTAAACATTTGAGTGTCGTAAAGCTTACTCTATGACATTACTAAGCAGTTGAAGTTATAAAAGAGCAAAATTACAAATTATAAAGAACATTACGAACATGAATCTCTGAAAGTGACAGATGTGTACACAACAAGGCTTTGTACTTAGAAGGTTGACTTCAGATTTTATTTAGTTGTGAGGTTAGCTAAAAATAGTATTCCTAACCACTAGAGACAGAATAATAGTATTTTGAATATTTACCTTCAATATAATATGTTAAGTAATTTAATAGAAAACTAGGATTAGAATCTTTTATATTCATCTAATTTCAATCAACTAGCATGAACATGATGAATTAGTATCCATTTCTATGGCTACTTTGTACTTACAGGAAATATGCTCGAATTTTTGAGACGAACAATATTTGAGTTGTTATCAATGGTTCTGGTGAGTTTATCGTCACATATTTCATACATTTATTTAACTTTCCGTGCATGCTTAATATTTATGCCTTAATATTTTATTTGACATTTTGATGTAGAGGATGCATCCCAAACCTTGAAACGTACTTTTCTGTGTTTGTTGCATATAATGTTGCCAAATGTCTGAAATAATGTTACCCTTTCAGGTTAACCATCTTCAAAAACAAATTTACACAAAGAACGTTTTACGAAACTAGAGAGATAGTTGAAGTAAATTAAACATCATTTTAATGTTCAACACTTAATGTGGTAATGTAATATAACTTAGCTCAAAGTTTTGGTAAACGTTTTTGATAAATGTGAATATTCTCAGTTGATTTCTCGATATTTTTCAATCAAAACCACCACCACCGGTCAACTTATGAATATCACAGCACAGTGCCCAGCCGATGACATTGGGAAATGTCACACAGATGGAGTACTTCGGAGAAGAGCCTTATCTTGGATTGCTGATCTACCTTTGTACTGAATACATCTTTTTTGTTACTGCAACGTTCATTATTTGTATTTTTCTCTGTTTATGTACTCAGATTTTCTTCTATTATAGTTAATTAATATAGAATTTCAGCTTATTTCATATATTTTGTGTTTTAAATTTTCATACTATTTGTTATCGTCGTTGAAAGCAACTCATACTTTAATACTGTTATAACTATTACTTTATAATCAAATTGGATACAAACTAATTCAAAACATTTCATTTTAGTTTTTATTATAAGTATTTTTATCTTACGTTTCGTACGAACAAGTTTTGTAAATTTGCATTTACTATTTAAACAAATTACTTTTACTTTGAGGCTGATCTTGGGAGAGGAAATTGTTATCTTAGATTGTGTAATGGTGTGGCTTTAATTTTACTAAATTGAACAATTTTTGCTGCTCATTCTTTTAAAAGTACTGTTTTAATCACTAACAACCTTGGCTAAGATATGTTGAGATGCCAAAATAAAAACTTTCTGAAGACAAGAAAATTATTGAAAAATGTGTATCATTCCACTAAGAGTTGTATTTTGGGGCTTTACTGCAATCCGAACCCCAGAAAATTGTTCAAGATAAGAGTATAACGTGTTTAAAGCATTTATATGAAATATTACTCAACGGAATGACATTTATACAACAGTTCATATTCCTTAAGTGATATTCTACTTAACACTTATTTCTTTCCTAAATTACATTCCATAAAATCTTTAGCAGTTTGTTTCTTTTGGCTGGATACCAAATTACCTTAAGTTCTTACTTCAAATTCCTAAAACTCCTCGTAGGCTGATAAACCAATTACTGAATAATACCACCTTAACTAGCGTATCCCATTTATGCGTGACACTATTTAAAGACTACCCGCATAAATTATCTCTCAAAACGATTTGCAATGTTTTCAAAGACTCTAATGAAGACCTTTTAACATATAATGGGTATCAAATTTGTCACCCAAAGCATTTATATAAGAAAATAAGATTTCCAAAAATCTTCTAATTTTGATGAAAAGTGTACCCCAAGCTTTCTTATTAAAAATGCCTAAAACTATAATTGCAACCACTTCTATATATAAGGCTGTAAGGATTTTTTTATTCTTCTTTATACTCATAGAATCCACTTACTATACTGGTGAATCAGGAAATATGAAATAAGGACCATCCATCAGTTTCAATCAGGCCAAGAGTTGGCGGCCATCCAGAGCCGCGTCTCCTCAATCCATATATCAACTTTCGGCCTTGGCAGTGGCGCTATCGTGACAGATAAATATATTTTAAAATTCAATAGCAGCGGCACATTAGCAATATTTCTCAGTTTTTTTCTATCGAAACTCGTTTATTTCAATCAGCAGTAATCAACATCATTGGGTTACTTATGGTTGCTAATATTTCCAAATTGATTAAAATTTGACTATAAATACTTCTTTCCAAGGTGAATGTACTTTGAAAGTTACTATTTTATTGATGTTACGCAACAAAATTGTCTGCGAACTAGTTTCTTCTGTATTATTACAACATAACTAATGGTATTGCTGGAAAGAGATGTAAATTTTAGCCCTGTGGGTGTTTTAAAGTAGCCCTTGTTTTTAGGGAAAAAAATCCGTACCTTGAACATAATCGTTTTAATATTAAAAAAAACATTACAAGAAATACAAATGAATAGAAATAATGATATTAATCCTTATTGTTGCTGCATAAAAACAATGGTAAACTTCGTGTAATTTTACGACCTTATTTTTTAGTCTAGTCAATGAATGGCCAAATGAGGGATCTTGAAATAGGAAGAGTCCTCAACCCTAGAGGTGATTGCGAGGGAAGGAAGTGATAGGATCCTTTTTTAGTTTATCGCCTCTATATATATATATATATATATATAAGTATAAGTAATATATATATATATATCTGTACACTGTATACTCCTTATAAATGATAGTAGTTAAACTTCAGTCATGAACAGAAAGCTAGGGGTTTGATTGACTGATCGATTGACGTCTGATGTTATTTACTCTACTTTATGTAGGTGTAAAATGTTTGAAGTACTAACCCCTACCTATAGGTGAGAAACTAAAAAAGGAATCTTTGAACCCCCTTTCCCCTCCTCCTATAGGGTTGAGACTTTTACCGTTTATACTAACAGGTACCACGGTACCTAGAAAATAATTGGTTTTTCTACTTATTAACTTTCCTTTTAGACCATCCATTTGACCATGGATCGACTAAACTAAAAAATAAGGTCGTAAAGGTGCATGAGGATTGTTCTTATGGGGTAAATCTATAGGTTGTGTCACTAGTAGCCGACTCTCAGGTACAAAACAACCAATAAACACCGATTTATTTAATACTTACAACTCCTGTATTTCGGCTTGTTCTTTAATAACATCCAAGAGTAATTTAATTGTTCTTTATATAAATGAATTAAAAGAAACTTTTATGCTTTTAAATTAACTTAACCTTACACTCTTGATAGCCTATGTAAGGCTATCTAACATTACTATAAAATTAGGTTGTAAGGTTAAATTTACTTCCAAAACAGAAATAACGTTGTTGATCAAGTTTGTTGTTTTTACTTTAATTTGAAAAAGAAGTGTTGAACGAAGGCCGTACAAGTGGGCTTTAGTGAGTTTATTTGAAGAGAGAGGTTCCATCACTTCACTCTTAATCCTACATCTCTTGTTGGTCAACACACTTTTAATTACTTCCCAACACCTTTCTGTTAACTTTGCTCTCCTATAGTGTATATTTTCCCTTTTAAAAACTCACTTTATTATAATCAATAGGCTATGAAGATAAGGGATTCATTTAGTTTTTGCTTCTCAAAAGGAAGAGCTATTTTAATAAGAACTTTAGACCTTTGAACAATTATTAACACACTAAATAAATTTTGTAATTGTATTTCTCCATTAAGTTTAAAAATCGGCCAAATATAATAGCTAATCTTAGAAATAAAATTATGACAGTTGCACAGTGCGATGTTTTAATGAAAGTTTTAGCAGAAAAAGAGATTCCCACGGCCAAACAAACTTGGGCAACACTTTTGTGCTTTAAAAACTTTACTGAGGAAACTTTTGCAAGATCATCAACTGCACGAACTCCTCTTTAAACATGTTTTTTTTAAACTTAAGCTAGGTTGCATCTTCATTGGAGTTAATGGTTGTAACATTTCCTACATTCGTTTTGAGATGTAACCTTTATAATATTTGAAGTGATCCATTATGTGCTATTCTAAGTTTGTAAATTGAGATTTAAAAATGATTGAGTGTTAGTTCGAGTTGTACAATGATTTCTGTTTATTATTTATGTGTACAATTCGTTAAATCAATTCCACGTAAATAATCTTTAAGTTATATCGCTCAACACGTCTTAGTCTGAGCGCATTGTCAATAAGTCACAGTTCTTTGTTTAAAGTTGTTTAATGGCAATGGAAGGGTTAAAAGCGTGTTAAATATTACAAAATCTTTAGCCCAACGTTTCGATTATTGAAACCTATCCTCTTTTTCAGGCGCACATTCTTTCAGACAGAAAATAGAGGGAAAAGGAGAAATGAAAGGGGTTAATTATACACGAATCCTGCTTGGAGTCAAGTCAGGAAAAATAAGCTCAACTGTTTTCACTCCACGGGATGCAAGTTGCAAGCTCATGCCAAGAGCACGAAAAAGCAAGAGCACTATGAATACTTCATGATTCATCTACGCTGCCACAAATTACTCAATTAATTCATCAGATGAAAACATGACATATTAAACAGAGATATCAAGCTCTTGACATATTAGGTTTCAGTCATTGAGAAGTAAGGGTAATGTGTAGAGACAATGAAGGAAAATGAACGTAAGCAGTATTTAATGATTATATATTATTTATGGAATGACCCTCCCCATTATAAGTTTGAGGCATATTTATATCTAAGGGTAAAAAACTGTTAAACTAAGTATATCAAACTACATATAATTCTATCATTTTCGTTCACTACGACAAACAGCAAAATAAAATAGACAAGCAAAAATTAATTATTTTGTGAGTGGCCTCACCTAAGACTACAAAATGTACCCAAATTTGGCATTATTTCCAGAACATTTAGTCTACTTACATAATAAAGTACTTTAAACTATTACAATGATTCAAGAAATCAAGTATATTTAGCAAATAAAAATTTAAGTATCATGGAAGGCCATCAAATGTAGACTATCCTACTTCATATTCACATGCCTATAAGTTCCATTCATATCGTACTTGGCTATGCAGCAGCACGATTGCAGCATACTTTCTGTGCTGACTGACGTTCTGATTCATTCATATCTAATACCCCTCCAGGGAGGTTCAGTTTGATTTGTAAAATTGAGGAAGTCGGTTCAGGAAACGCTTATTACACTCCCGGGGCCAGTTAAATTCTAATCCAGTGTATTAAAATGGAGCAGCATTATAAAATAAATATTTATGCCTTTCCAATTAGCTTTAAGCTCCAAATTATTCCCACAGCAGCTGGTGTGTTTATTACTTCCTATACAAATTTATTTGCTTTTAAATCAGTATCAAGTGATGTATTTAGTAAATACAGTAAGGTTTATTCTCAATTTTAAAAGTAGGACTACACTTGAAGATTATAAAATATTACTGCCAAATTTATATAAGAATGGGTGCACAGCTACAAGAAAAATGTATACTTATTTCTAAAACTTAATTCGCTGGATGCTTTAAATATACAAACATAAATCGAGATTAATGTTCACAAAGTTGAACAACTCATTAATATAATCACCAGAGTTCAATCAAACACAGCATTAATAAAAAGGGACCAATGACGTGTAGTCTGGTATCGAATCGCAATAACCACCTCACAAAGAGAAATCAATCTCGACAGAGAGGCGACCCAAGTCCAGCTGTGATGCGCTGTGACAACTCTCTGCAGTTATCTAGGACAGTCACTAGGAAGAAATTGCAGTCTTTTTGGCCTTCAATCCGTTACTTTTTTCATTCTGCAGATTTTAATCTTTATCAACTAGAAAGGTTGGTTGGACCAGTATATACTATTGAGTAATTAAAGATAACGTTTGTTGTAAGTACGGTTTTTTTTATATTCTATAGATTATATAAATGTATTCATAAAGCTTTTCTTCCTTTAAGTGATGTAGGTGTACGCCTATTTTTCCTCTATCAGGCTTTGTAAAGGTAAGCAACCCGGGTCTGTTTTTCATATCGTGTTTGAGGGTATAGTTTGAATAAATTAAATTTCTAATGCTAAAGCTAAGTAATTAATTTTTTGACCCGATCAAGAAAATATATGCATACTATATCTGATAAGAATACATTTATCGTCTGCATCAGGCACGTTTAAACTACCTGGGCCTATAGATGAGTTGTTGACTTGTCATCCCTTTAAAAAATATATACATCAGTACATATAAGAGACCATCTTCTGTAAAAAAACGTGTATTTCCGGCTCTTGTAATCTTCTTCCGGTCTAAGCTATTTCCGGTTGCCTTATCATCCCGATTCAGAGCTTATCATATGTGCCATATGAGTACCGCTCAATATTGTTATAGAACCTACTCAATAGACCAATATTGGTGCAAAATCTCCCCTATGTACTTTTGTACTCGTACTTCAATACGTTCTCGACATAATGTGCGAAAAACATTTATACGGACATGTTGACTCACTACAAAATACTTTCTACTAAATCACAGTTTTCAACTATGTTTCTAGCCTTTATTATCAATTTACTGAATTTGATCTTCAAGGTTTACTTGTAAACTAAACAAGACCTTCTAAGAAGGATCATTAGTGGATCGAGAAGGAAAAGCGTTCACTAAAGTCAATGGGCGTAAGTAACTAATTTTAGAAACGCTTGAAGCTTATCAGCAATAATTGCGATGTTTATTTTCTTCTGCAATCATAATTCCAACCAATAGGGAATAAATTATTCTTTATTGGCTCATGACATGTTTAAATTTATGTTAGACGCTACAAGTTTCTGTGTATAGACATGTTTGGAAATCGTTATGGTTATACGATTCTCATTGTCAATAATAAAGTTATCTTCCCTCGGCGGCTATCGACTGTATGAATACATAAATGAAAAATTCTTGGAAACACTCTTACCACCTCTTATATTCCAAACCCAATCCTCACCTTTTAAGAAAAACTCCTAATAAATCCTTAATGGAAAGCCTGGACTTTTAAGTCTTTTGAGATGGAAATGTGGAATTATTATCGAAATTTAACACGATGACTGTATTTTCAATAGGGAGGTATAAAAAAAACCTACAATTCCATTTCCGCTTTGAAAGATCAGAGTTCCCGGTTGCTTTCCCTCATGCTGTATACCATGAATTATCGTATTCATACACGATGACTTGGACGAAATATAAGCAAAGGTTCGGTTAAAGCTCGTAAAACAATCTCTTTCTTTTAACCGTATGGTTTTTTTATACAGGTGGAACTAAGTTTCATAATCTATAGTTGACTGAGAACTGATAAATGAGTTGGATCCAATTTAGAACGATAGCGTCAACAGAGTTTGTGTATATAACTGAGTTTATTTTTATTGCATTATAAGAACACTGTGACATGCTAAAAAGGCAATAACACTAATCATGACAATTATTATGTTAGCTTATACAGTACCAATATAATTTCCAAAGGCATTAAGTAATTATTATAACCAATCAGCTGGTATTAAGTTTAATTAGATTAACATTGGACTTTGGAAGCCTATTGGGTAGAATGCATGAGTTTTCTATTTATACCAAATGTAACCATAAATTATAATTTTGTATAAAATAATACTTTTATTAAGAAAAACTGAATAGTTAAAAGTCATTAAATTCTCTCTTTCACCAAATGTATAGGTTTTCATCAGTCAATCAAGAGGATTTCTTTTCATGCTGGTTTTAACGTTTTTGATACGCACAGTACCAAAAATATTCCTTAAATATTACATCTCATCTATTGAATATTTGTAATAGTTGGGCTTTACGAAAATTATTAAAAATTAATTATACCATAAAATGCCAAATAATATCTTTAAGAAATCACTTTAGCATCTGAATCGTGGCTGTCACTTTTAATCGACCCCAATTTTAATGTGAATAGATTAAACAAAAGCATATCCTTCCTGTCAGTCAACTTTACTGACAGTCCTGCTGCAATGTTGCTTTCAGATAGTTTCGTTTGATTGACGTCCACTACAAAAAATTAACAGTTTATCGTAGACGATCAAAATGATTGACAAAAAAGTGCCTCTAGCATTTATTGATGATCCGTAATGCGGTTTTATTCATTGCAACTCCAGAAAAGTAATTTGGATTAAGAGGGAAAGGTTTAGAACATACTATTTTACTATTTACCAATTAAATAACTGTAGATATCGTTATCATTATTGCGATAATAACCACACTATTTTTTGTACACTCGTATATATTTTTATCACTATTATCGCTTTTACAACTTGTTTCGTGCAGGCTGCACTTGTGAAAACCATTTACTCAAAAAGAACTAACTGAGATTAAAATATACCTTAATATGGATAGTTGTGATAAAAGTTACCTAATTTCTCTAGAAGGAGAGTGGTACGATTTCTTAAATGAAATCACTCTCCAGAATATTTTACTTCCATTCCAATGTAAGGGGGAATATACCATAAAAATTACAAATTTATTATGTAAAAACAGTGGTGATTTATAAAAATGCAAAGAATTGTTTACGTTCACACGTACTTTAACCTGGTCATCTCCGAACTATAAATAGTGAATCTGTAAGGTGCATGTAACCTATAAGAGTTCCCATATAGTGAAATTAGAGTTAGATTTTATTACAGGAATCCTTATCACACTTTATAATCTGTCTGTACAGTACATTTCATCCTGTGCCAAGTTTTTATTTTTCTGTAATCATTCTTTATATTGCAGTTTTTCCCTAAAATCGACGAAAATTAAGAGGATCGTTAAATTTGTTATCAGCACTAGAAGATTAGTGACTAAAAGATTTTTATATTTGATTAGGTATGTATTTGTATTTTAGAATGTGTAAGGCAAAACCTCCAAATATTTCTGTTAAGGATTTTTTTCTTCCAGGGCCATGCCTTAAACTAAAATCATCTGCGTGTTAAATGGAAACTTGTATAGTGCAGGATTATTGCAGATCAGGTATATTTTGGAAACATTTTGTAACTAATCAGGACTTAAAACAAGTTCCTTTGGTTTATATTTACTATCAAGAAGAGAGTAGATAGAATTATCATTTGCCAAGCTCATCTTGAGTTCTTAACAGTCTGAATAAACTTCATTGGCAGCCATATAAAGTTCTCCGCAATCTTTCATCTCAAGCTTTTATACTCTTCTTAACTAAGTTTCAAGAAACTGGCAGACAAACAAGTCAGAAGATTTGATTCGTATATTTTCTGGCTATGACCTTTGATACACCTCTTTCTGAATACCAAGAATTTTCCATGCCTGTGGCAGCATTCAATGTTTGCTCTTTCATATTATAATTTCAGTACTTTACATTACATATGCAATATTTTAATGCATAATCAAACTTGTTTAGGTCATAAATATATTATATACGATACTTTCTTTTTTCAATAAACTTATGTGAACAAATTAAATGTTGAGATAAAAAATTATTGCCAGATTTTTTAAGAGTCAAGCAAAACCATAAAGAGTAAACGTTTCCTGGACATTTAGGTTCCTAAAATTAATTTTGGTATCATTCACTTTACCAAATAATATTTTTTGAGTGTATAAGATTTATTAAATCCTATATAGTGTTCATTAATTATAAGTCTTAGTATTACATTCTATAGTATGACAAACCATAAGAAAAATATATATAATACGCTAAATGTATTTTATTAAATTTGTAATTTTTACTTCCTTTATATTGTACATTTCACAGTAGAATTTTCCGACCATATTGTTCTAAATATTGCTTAACTTTAACAAGTATTTAGTATTATTACACAAGTCCTCGATTTATTCACACGAATTTATTTATTTAATTCCCTAACATATCACTTACAGCATTACCAATATAATAATCATGACTTCCACATTTTTTCTAACTTTAATTACTAGTGCAACAAAGCAGAAGGGGTTCGCAATTTAGATGATCACAATTATATTCAGGAAATATAGGGAAAATTTAAAACCTTTGTAGAACTCAAAATCACTCCTTCAAGCTGGTTATCGTAAAACTACTAACCAGTTCTGAAAGTAAATACAATTATCTCATATAAAACTTAAAATCGTCTTTACAGTCCTATAAAATGTTTACGATCTGTATTTTATGTTGTCATCTATAGTTTTCAAACTTTCTGAGAGTAATTAGTTTATTAATATAGCCATATCTGTCAGTTATTCCAGCAATATAAAAAATTATCACAAATATACACGCATCTTCGGCTGAGTCATTGAAATCAACAAGAAGGTATATTTTCCGTAATACTCACTGCATGTAGTAATACTTGCTAGGCATCAGTAAACTCCACTCGCGCTGTATATCAGCTGGTTGTGACGTCACTTACAAACCACCTGTTTCACAGTTGTAGCTCAATCATGCGGGTAGTTTGGTTAGGGCTACCACCTGTTATGATTGTTAATAGGCTACTGCAGTGCTCCTTGTATAAAAAATATGTCCATTAACTGTTGCAGAATTATTTTTACACTATTTACCCAACTTATAATGTTGTTGCGTTAGATAATATGTACAATTTTACAAATAGGTAAGACTTAAATTATGAAATTAAATAATAACGGTGTGGTGCTATTTGATAAAGGAAATTAAATGTGTTTTATATTTGTAAAATATAAATGGTATAAATTGTCTTAACTGTTTATTAAATATGGTAGGAATGGCTCACACTCCATTTCCAACACACTAAAAGTCGCAAATCTTGATGAAAAGTTGCAACTCCAAAGGCGTCTTTCTGTGTTTTACCAAACCACTTAAAACTGCTGAACCGATCAACTGAAATTCTGCATGAACATTCTTAGGGTCACTGATGAACAGATAGACCAATTTCTATTGCAAAAATATTCCACGCTACACCTCTTGAAAACTCCCTTATCACTCCATTGTCCGTTATTTCTATGGGCTTGGCTTAATCATAAGATATTAAATGTGCTTTAATCACATGTCAAAGACATGAATAATAAGTATAATAACTTATAGACATTTAGCAGGTAATAATTAATGTTTGTTGATATTCACTTGTCACTAACAACGAACGTCTAATCTTAGGTGATTGCTAGAAATAATTTTTGTAAAATGTTTGGGAAATAGAAGTACTCTACAGTATCCCACCAACAGAATACCTGTCCTTCGCACGGTTTTGACAAAATTTATTTAGTAATTATTGCAGGCCGAGATGCAAAACATGGATTAAGTTAGTTAACTCTCGGTTGCTGAAACGATTGTTAATATAACCTCTTGTACGCAGTAGATATTTTTATACAATAGACTTACATACAATATTTACAGCTTTACTTTCTTGTGTGAAAATTTGCAGGATTATTTCGCTTGAAACACGGAAGCAAGCAACGTACAATTGCCCATGGGAGAGGCAATAAGTTTAAAAATTGAGGCCTGCAACCCTAACGATCTGTCCTTGAGATTTATTGATTATCATTGAGAACAAATTCCAAGGGTACTATAGACGATTGAAATTGAAGGGCAAGTTTGATGGTATAATATCTGTTATAGGAATTAGAATATCTTCCCCTTTTTAAGAATCAGTTAAAATTCTAGCTTCTATAAAATTTTCCTTTCATGCTTTTATCAACACACTGGTACCATTACACGACTTCGGTGGTTCTAATTTTAAATCTTTTTCGTGATTCTAATCTATGAAAATTTATTATTAATAAAAACCACGAGACATAGATCATAGTACACTGCATAAGAATGACAATTTATACATAAATAGGTGTTTTAAAACATTTCTGTAGAATTTATAAAAGTTATTACATACATTAAGTAGTGTACTTTTGGTAAGTCGATACGTTTTTCAGTGTTTAGCTATTTTCAAAAATGAGTGGAGTCTGAACAGCAAAATATTACAGCTACTTTAAGAGACCCCCTGAAATCGTCTAGTTATTTTTTATTTTCAAGTGAATACATTATTTTTACCCTGAGCAATAATGGTTTTTTGAGCTGTGAGTAAGATTGTGTAGAGAAATTAATACATGCTCTCAAAAAATGGGTATATATACAAAACATTGAGCTTCAAATGTTTTTAAATAACCATATATTAAATAACCACTTAAGATCTGAGCTAGAGATAGTGCAGATTCAAATTCTACCTGTGACAACTGCACTTATTATCAGTACCGTCGATGTTGTACTGTACCAACTTCCTTCTTACAAAAAAAATTTGCATCTCCATTTTTTTGTAAGAAATTAAAATAAAGATATGATATTAGCATTCGAAAAAAGAAAAATATATTGTCATATACGCTGAATAGAAAATATAAGCATTCGTATCAATTAGGTATGTACATAAAATTAAACAAATAAAATATAGTACAAGAAATTAAACATTTAATGATAAAAAGTATCATTAAGAGTTAAACTGGGGTAATAGTAAATAGCCAAGTCTTGTGTAAACGATTAGTCAGTATGAGAGATACTTGGCGATGCGGTGTATCGTGCGAACGTCGCACATTCAATGAAGCAACCACATTACCATTTAGAGTGGAAATTAGCTCAAATTATATATGCACCACTTAGTCAGCTTAGTTTATGTGGCGATATGCTGTTTCGGTTCTGATAATAACATAAATATGTACACATTTATTTTTCTTACAAGTTCATCTGTGTATGTATAAAACCCGTTCTGATATTATGGTTTCATTGCGAGATACATCGGATAATTACTAAATTTTTATAAATGTAAGTGGAAAACATAAACTCATCCTCTGGCAACACCCTGTTCAACGTATGTCATCGCAATATTGTCACACAGTTTTGAAAAACAACGAAGGAGAAT
Organism: Homalodisca vitripennis; assembly: GCF_021130785.1. Classification (NCBI taxonomy): domain Eukaryota; kingdom Metazoa; phylum Arthropoda; class Insecta; order Hemiptera; family Cicadellidae; genus Homalodisca; species Homalodisca vitripennis. Next base: position 100,032,228 of record NC_060213.1, on the reverse strand, counting down.
ATTTATACCAGATTGTTGTGTCCTCCACTTGTTTGCTCGAGGGGAGATCTGTAGCGACGCTGTCATTGTCAGCTGACAGGACGCGAGTGTATTGACAATGAAGCGATCTAAACAACAGGTGCAGCAACTGTGTTGTCAGCTGGCTATTATATACAGATATTTTCATTGGACTTCGTCGCAGTTTCCAGTTCCACTGGGCCCATTCACGTTTCCAGTTTCATCGCAGGTCAGTGATCACACGTAACTTTGAATTTGTTCCCTGAAATGGAAATTTAAGCTACTTTCTATTGTTAGATCGTGCTTTCAACATATTTCAACATGGCCTGTTTAATACTATTCTAATTGAACAGAAATGGTTGAAAATGATTATTTTTACAGTAATCTAGGACGTAATTATTGAATACCTCGATCACTGTACTTCATGTAAAAGTTATATATATATATATATATATATATATATATATATATATATATATAATATATTTATATAATAGAAGTTAAGTTTTCATTTTATTTCTATTTCAGAAACTAAACAATAATAGGGTAACTAAAAATTTAAAATTCTATATCCTAAACGGATTAATACTTTATGTGGAATTTTCTCATTTAGATACATCATTCTGACTAGGTATAACCTCACCATGTGTAATGCTGCATATAATACCAAGTAAAGAATTATACTAGCTAGCAGAATAATTGTTTAACCGGTTTAAATTTGGTTTTTTATTATGTCATTGACTGTCTCGCAAGTATATATTTCTAAATGTGTGCCTTTATAGGTACTATTTCTCACGTTTTGACTTTCATATCACGGTTATACTTAGCTAACATATTTAATTCTGAAGAACTATAAGCTCTGCTTCACCCAAAAATATACAGTACAGTGGGTCTGAAATGCTGTTGGTCTTAAATGGGTTCTACATTTGTTACATTACTTACTGAACAACTTTTATTATTATTTAACCTTACACGAATATTTCATTTAGAAAATGACGAGTTATCTATAACTCTTCTTCAGAAGTAATTTATATGAAAAATTAATAAATTTATAATGAGTGTGTAGGTTTTCTTTTAAGTCTATGCGAAATTTTTAGTCTATTATCTGAACTATAGGTTCTCTACAGTAACTTATTTTCATTTCCGTTGGTGCATTAGCCGGGATGAAGCTAATTAAACATTTAAGGATGATTCATGAAGTTCTGTCTAGATTCGGAAACTGGTTGGAGTAATAAATTATCCAAAAGTTTCAGAGGACTAGTGCACAATTTAGAGGACAATTCAGTCATCAATAGTTGCAAGGGAATTCAAATTATATTCATCCTCCCTCTTAAAAATTTAACAATAAATGTAAAATAATTTGAATTATTTGCCAAATCTCGTATTCCTTTAAATTTACAGTTATGTTGTTCTATTTTTAAAATTTTGTTGAATGTTGCATGAAAATCGAAGTGATTTGCTTAAAATATACACTAAATATTTAAAGTGACGTGATCATGTATAGCAATACAGTATGTAGTGAAAGGTCAAACTTATGCAGATCATTGACAAGCCGCCCGACAGCCCGTCAATAACTGACACCCATCGCCGCGTTCGTCAGTTATCATTTATAACTTCAAAACGTCAATTTGTGTATTTCTATCTAGATAAGGCTTTGAATTATAAAATGCAATCGGTTCTTCTCTTTCACTTCATTAAATAATAAAGAGATTTGCATAATATATACACCAAATATTTTAAGTGACGTGATCATGTATAGCAATACAGTATGTAGTGAAAGGTCAAACCTATGCAGATCATTGACAAGCCGCCCGACAGCCCGTCAATAACTGACATCGTCATCGCCGCGTTCGTCAGTTATCATTTAGAACTTCAAAACGTCAATTTGTGTATTTCTATCTAGATAAGGCTTTGAATTATAAAATGCAATCGGTTCTTCTCTTTCACTTCATTAAATAATAAAGAGATTTGCATAATATATACACCAAATATTTTAAGTGACGTGATCATGTATAGCAATGCAGTATGTAGTGAAAGGTCAAACCTATGCAGATCATTGACAAGCCGCCCGACAGCCCGTCAATAACTGACACCGATCGCCGCGTTCGTCAGTTATCATTTAGAACTTCAAAACGTCAATTTGTGTATTTCTATGTAGATAAGGCTTTGAATTATAAAATGCAATCGGTTCTTCTCTTTCACTTCATTAAATAATAAAGAGATTTGCATAATATACATATACACTAAATATTTTAAGTGACGTGATCATGTATAGCAATGCAGTATGTAGTGAAAGGTCAAACCTATGCAGATCATTGACAAGCCGCTCGACAGCCCGTCAATAACTGACACCGATCGCCGCGTTCGTCAGTTATCATTTAGAACTTCAAAACGTCAATTTGTGTATTTCTCTGTAGATAAGGCTTTGAATTATAAAATGCAATCGGTTCTTCTCTTTCAATTTAATAAATAATACAGTTATTTTGAGGTTTCATCCTTCATTTTTTTAAATAATTTAGAGTGTGTAATCATAGTCTAGTGTGTTGTATGGTCATCATTAATATTACGATATTAGGTATTATAGAAATGAAAGATATAGTAAAATTTTAATAATTATCATAAAACGTCAAACGAAATGTCACGTAACGTAGCTTCGCTAAGGTTGCATGCAAAGATTTCAGTCTATAACTCATTTTAATCCCAAGGATATCCTGCGGGGAGATAGACTGACAGGCAGTCATACAGAAAAGAAATATTAACATCCCTTCAACATTTAAAAGAAAGTTTGTTTTAGCGTACTGAATGATAGACTTCAACGACGCTCAGCCATATTCCTTAGTTGTGCATGCACAACTGATCTATGTAGAAATGAAGTTTCATACATACTTTTAAGACTGAAAATAATGTATCTTTCACGGGATATCGTACCTCATAATACATTTACATGTTTGTTCAATCTTTTTGGTTTCATATCAGTGTTTACATAATTCACTTTCTACTTACAAAATAAACATTAAACGATTAATGTGTTGGGATAGTTAAGCAACACGTGTTAATATATCACTTGTGAATGCACTGAGTTGTTTACAGATTGATTTACTCTGCCATTTTCACGTTCCAAATCGTGGTACCCATAAGGACGATTTAAAATATTCATCTAGGATAAAAATGTTTATAAATAATTATACTGACTATCAGAAACTACTGTAATATTTTTTAAAAATATTTAGTTTTGTGAGGGTTGAAATATCAGATGTGTCATGTCAAAAAGTGTTTTAATATAGAAAAAAAATATATATTTTTGTAGTTTGAACCAGATTAAAAACTATAATGTATCCACAATTCACGCTATTAATTTGTTCCATTCATAAAAACTTATTTGAATTTAAACCTACATTGAATACCTACTTGAATACTTACTAATAGGAATAAACATAGTATCAATACATTTTAAATTTAATATTCAAGTCCTTTATTTTTCTTATATATCTTTATTGTAGCTTATATATTTCAAAGTTGCAATAAAAATTTTGAAATTCAATTATTTTATAGCTTAATTTTTATGTGATGTATTCTCCAAGACAGAAATATTGAATGCAAATGTAAATATTTCTGTTTAATTATTTTATGTACGAAATCTATTTGCTTTATATGTATGGATATAGATATTAAACCATAATACTTTAGTAGAGACCGACTATAATAGTGTTTAGTAGTAGACTAATTACCGTTAAATGCCATTACAAACATGAGGCATGTTTAAACAAATTTATATTTACCCCAGATGTGCAGCTTTTAAGAAATAAAGCTAGCAATGAAATATCTTATTATTAATATAAAAGGCGAAAGAAATACTTCTTTCTATTGCATCGTGAGTAGTGCTTAAAAAGAAAAGTTTTTGGTAGTTTACAGTTATCCCAAGAAAATTTGTGATTTTCCGCTAACTGTAAAATTATGTTAAAGAAGTAAAAGGCATTGTTTTATTGCAGTTGTACAAAAGACATTGCATTACAATAGTATTTATTATTTTTTTTTTTTACTTATTGTTTTCAATCCTACCCACTTACACTACGATTCACATCCGCATATCAGTTCACACACTCCAAATGTCACACAACTGTTATCATGGTGTAACCGCTAAATAAGCCTGTGGTTTGCCATGAATAGAACGCCTCAACAGAATAGAACGCTTGTGACACCATGTGGTGTTTCAACTGCATTTTTAGAGTTTTAGGACTGTTTACTGCTCTGGCAATGGCATTTAATGTTTTTAGATGTGCTGTTAATACTGAATATTTAACATTAACTTCCCTTTGGGACGTCCTTTGCGAAATTGAAGGGAGTCTGATAACACACTCACTGTTTTCTGAAGTAATAATCACATGATAAAGGGGGGCAGTACAGAAACGTCAACAGCTGCTGGCGTATCCCAGTCACCGCCATAGCTGGTGTACAACACACGCTGTTGTCACTAGCAGCTAGTTTTGCCCTGCGACTATTGTTACTACTGTTAAGAGCCATGCACGTCCATAGCTTCCCATAATTGATGTCAGTTAGCGAATGAACCGCTCGCAAGCTAGTGTAAAAAGCTGCCTAATAAAACTTCTTTGAAATAATTACTTTTCTGAAACATCTGACTCGTCCTCTCTTATGAGCAATCTATCATATACGCTTAAAAGTTAGCATGTATATTATTTGCTCTTTTCTACAAACATTTTTAATATAGATGACCAACAAATAAGTGAGATTGAGGAATACAACTATATGATCAGTAATGTAGGCTTAGACCTACATGTCATAAATCTTCTTAATAAGCTTGGTTTTTATATTTTAAAATTATTTCCGAACAAACAAACCAGTAAATTGGGGTAGGGAGGTTTACTTACGATAACTTAAGTGAACTCATTACTAAATTTCTAATTAGCTAAAAGTGAAATACTAAGGATAATAAAATAGTATTATTCCCTCATATTGTTTAAATTATAATCTGAATCAGTCCAAATTAACCCATCAAGCAAAAATTGAGTTCCTTTCAGTTTTTGTCTAAGCAATATATATTACAATATTATGTTACTAATCCAAAACTATCTTTAAAACTCTTATGCTTTTCATATTTAGTAAATAATTGTCTTTACTTAACAGTATTAACTCTTTTGAATATAGTTGTTAAATAGATTGTGTTGATTTAAAATTGTAGTATAATTATGTTTATTTTAGTAATGTTAAATTAAAAAAAGAATTTTGTTAATAGTTTTTACTATCTTATGACCTTAGATTTTTAGGTTTAGCAATCATCGGTTTTATCAGTATAAATAGTTGATTAAGTTATGAGATAGGGATTATTATAACTCTTGTTACTTTTATATTTAGTAAAAGTTTTCTAAGGCTAAAGTATAAAATAACCTAGGATTAAAACTAACCCCAAGGATAAAAATCCTGATCAGGGATAAATTGTTATAATATTGATATGGAATTCTAATGGAACGTTCTGAAATATTAATCATTTTAAAAACCCTTATGCATCTGAATAGTCTTTTCGAGCATACCAAGCCAAAAATATTACGACATTTTTTTTAATAATTAATACCATTGGCTAGAGATATATTTAAGAAACATATATTTATAGAAACAAAAGAAAAAGGCAAGAGTCTTGAGTAAAAATAGAAACAGTCAAATATAATGGTTCTTTTTCTCCTCCTATACTATGGTACTTTATTTCAGCGATTATATTTGTAACAAACTATTGTAATTAACGTTGGTAGTAGTTTAGGTTTTGATATTTTATAAATGTAAAAATTAAATTCGTTCGATAAAATAAAAAACATTTCAACACAATAAAGTTCCCAAAACGTGGTAAGAATTCAACTAAGTTCATTATTAAGATTAAACGGAATAAGCTCGACTGTAATACTTCTCTATTTGTTGCTAGCTAGCTGACAATGGAGGAGTACGCCACACCAAGTGTCATGCACTGAGGCTGCTTGTATGTACGAGTGTTATACGTTACATGTTAAAATGCCATATGATAATTCTAAGTTTAGTTACAAATTTTTTTATTCGGTTATTTTTTACTCTCATTGTGGTAACCGATAAAAACAATGAAAAATGTTCGTTAGTGCTTAGTTAATGACCACGGATTACATGTACCATCATCTATCTCAATGTCGCCTATATAGCAACGAAGCTTCGTGCAAATACCAAGTCTATAGGTCAATTAGTTTGCGATATATCGTGCGGATAGAAAAAAAACAGAAATTAAATTTTTCCATCACCTCGAATGATAGGCTTCGCTTACTCTCAACCAATTCATGTATGATCATACAAACTATATTAGCCATACAAGCTATTAAGGGCTCTATTCTTTGGAGGGGAGGGAATTTTAAATACGATTAAAATTAAATTACTCTTTTCTGGATTCTCAACTAATAGTAAAGTACAAATTTATATTTTACTAGTTCGGTTGAAGCATTGTTTTGTTCAGATTTATATATGAAATCTATCGGCTAAAATTAATGGTGAACTATCACTGCTGTTCCTGAACGTGAATAATGGGTAATAAGTGAGAATAAGGTCAGAATATTGGAACATTTTCCACTTTAAAAACATATGAATATATTCTGATAACAATCCAAAATGGGTAATTTTTGAGGCATAAGATTATAAGATAGAAATGTCAGCGTATATTTTACTAAAAATAAATTATGTTGCTTGATATCCCTGCATTGAGTAAACCAAGTAGTTTTTGTTTACATGAATGAAAAATTGCAAGGTTGGAGTTCAAAGGTTTTCATTTCAGAGTCACTTAAATATTAGATGAGTTAATATTATCCAACTAGCTTCTCGTGCCAATCCGGGGGAAGCGCGGTGTAACAAGAACGGCCGCAACAAAATACACCTTAGAAGCCTTTCTGCTCTAAAATTCTTCCCATTACCACCTTACCGAGGAAAGGCATTAAAGATTTACCACCGAGTGCATTGAGTGATGCTTCCTCTAAAGCAGTTTCACTATGTTCCTAAGGACTTTTCTCTCTGTTGTTGTAGCATTACCTGGGTTCATTTTCTAGACAATAAAACATACAAGGATAAATTGTTAAACGTGAAGTGTAAAACAAGATTTTAAGATTTTCTTAAACAGTAATTATAATATCATAAATAAGATTATATTTAAAACATTTTTATTTGGATTTAAACTATTTTTATTATTTTTTAATGCACATTACACAATTAGAATATGACATATTAAGAGAACCCTCAGCGCCATGTTTCAAAAAAGATTTTTCGGATTGATTTTGATATATTGGTTTGATCGTCCTAGTTTGACAATTACCTAAATGTCTAATCAATACCTACTGCTTATCGATTAGTCTAATTTTCCTTACGTATTTAACATAGGTAGTGTTCTAATCTAGCTAGGGTTTAAAAATCTACTTAAAATTTGTGATGATAGCAACGAATTCAAAGGGAGATTGAAGGTTTAGGTGTACAGTTTTAATTTTGAAAGTTTACCTTAATGTATACAGTTATATTTTAGTTTAGATTATTTAATCCTTTTGTTTCATTTCTAAAACTAGTTATGTTGCATTGAAAAATACCTTATTTAGGTATTATAATTGAGAAATATATCACATTAATTAAATTATTAAAAAGCCGAAACATCGTAAGGGAAAATATCCTGTGATGAAACATCTAATTGGAACACCTTAAACATAGTTTTAAAACTCGATGAACCTTAAAATGTTTAAATATTTATCTTTCAGCTTATTTTTAGTAACTTTTACAGGATTCTCGGCCCGTTCATAATGCAGGGTGTATGTTTACGTTTCATCATTAGTTCAAAAAGGATATCATTTATCATTTTATAAACAAGGATATCAATTGGCTTTCAAAACCTCGAACAACCTTGGAATTCTAATCAAAAACAAAAGCAATTCAACAAACCAAAATCAAAATTCAAAATTCAACAATAGTGGAGTATACAAATTAAATTGCAACGATTGTCAATCCCACTACATTGGACAAACCGGCCGATCCTTCAAAATTAGATTTAATGAACACATAAAAGCATTGAAAACATCGTCAAATTCAAAATATGCAGACCATTTAAATAACACTGGCCATACATACACTAACATCGAAAACAATCTTGAAATTTTACACACAAGCAAAAAAAGTCGCTTATTATCTACTTTAGAACATTTTGAAATCTACAAAAGTGCCAAAATTAATCATAACATATTATTAAATGACAAAGATGTTCTAACAAAAAATGTATTATTCGATAGTCTTTTAAACAATATACATTGATCACATATAAAATTAAATACAACAAATTTAGCCACCAAGGTGAAAAAAAACACATGACAAATTGGTTTTAATTATTTATTTTCATAACTTAACCTTTGTACCTGAAGATGAAATCACAGATTTCGAAATGTACATAGTAACAAAAATAAAAGTGTACAAAAAGTGTTAAAAGGTTTATTTATATTGTATTATACATAGTTCAAAAAGCTTGACGTAGAATTACAAAACTTGGTACAATGTAAGTAAATACGAGTATCTTCATAAAGGACAGCAAAACAGGATTGCTATAAAGAAGGAGTTTTTCCTCTCAATATGCATTGTTAGCATTGATTGTACTCAACCTTTTAGCTAATCTAAATTTTAGATCTACTGCAACCAAACTAAATGGTGCGCTGAAAATATATTTCTAAATACACCTTCGCAAAATTAAATTGTGAATATATTTAAAGACTCTTTGAAACCTTTTAAAGGATAGTTACTAAAATAAGATGAGCTACTGTGGAAGTCACAGATCTAATAAGGAGGACATTCTGTTATCCTTTTAAAGGTGCTCGCTATTTTGTAATATCTAAAAGTTTTTGATCTACTGCAATGAAACAACGAAAGGTAGTAGGGTGAAGAAAGGCAATTTCTCAATACCTTTATAACCAATTTCCAACCAAGCAAGAATGGACTTAAAAAATTGTTGCATTTCTAGTCTTAAATATTTTACTAAAGTTGATATTAGGTAATTTCATGGACATATCGTTATTTCACTGAATATTTCATATTCATTAATTTTCAAATATTTAAAAATAACCAAACCAAACGTAGTTATGAACCACCACACATTGGAAATTACTTTCAATACGATAAAAAACCAAATTGTTATATGGTAGAATTTTAACAATTCATAAATACCTGCATATACTGTAACCATGCAATTAATTACATTTTCAAAGAGAAGTATTAAAAATATTATGCTACTATTATGTTTATAATTTTAATCAGAATGTATAACAAACTTAGTATCACAAAAAGAAACAGGAACACACTGCAATATTTGGTTAATTATAGTTTATTTACCAAATTACGGTAGTATTGTATATATCTACGGTCAATATAAAATGCTCAAAAACAATACACCAAGAGTAAAAATATATTGTAATTCATCTACAGCTTAAAAAAAAATATTTAATCAATACTAAAATATTTTCAACATTTTCTGAAATAAAAACGTCAATAAATGAAATATTTGTGACATATTCAGAGTAGCGGAGATTGACAGGAAAATTACATTAGTTTGTCCGTATATTCCAGGTGCATCAGACTGAAATTTTATTTCCCCGTTTCCTTTGTATCGTATTCAAATACTTTCTACCGTATTACTGTGAAATTGTCAGTGTTTTATTTTCTAATGGAATGATATTATTTATTTTCCAGTTTCCTGTGTTCAAATGAACAAAATAATTCCTAAAATTTAACTATACCAAATTTGGAATTTTTGTGAATTACTTTATCAACCAAATCATGAATTATAATATTTTATTTTTCTTATTCAGAAGTTTATCCATTTATTTATTATGAACCACTTTCTCCCTATTATTGTTTTTCCTAGGTTACCCACCCAGATTTATAGTCTTCAAATTATATGCAAAATAAGGTTCAAATGGCCAATCCACTTATCATCGCTTATTGAAACAGCAAGTAAAACTAGTTAAATTAATATTAAAAAAGGTGTCAAAGATGGCTTTTCTCTCATCTCATTGTTGTTTGAGTATAATTCGTTAGTTAGAAGTTTCACCAAGTCCATAGAATACCAAATGTCTTGACCGCGAACATTGTGGCCTATAAAGCCATTACTTAAATATACTAAAAATATACCTTACAATCATTCATGGTATATCTTTCTCCGAAATTGTGACCTTTCATTTTAAAAAAGACAAAATTTTTACAAATCAGGGTGTGAGTTGCTCTATTTTTTTCTTAAGTTGTTAACGAAATCATGGAATATAATTGCATCTGAGTTCCGAACTTTTCGATGTAGGCTATGTTTATAGAGAAGATTTAGATTGTTTTTGTGTGTATGTTTTTATTTTTTCTTTATTGAGCCATTTTCATATAATAAGAATAAAAGTTTTGCAGCGTGGTATGACACCACGCTAACGTATTGTATTTAGTTTGTAGGTTATATAAATTAACAGGTTTTTATATGATATATATATATATATATATATATATACATATATATACGAGGGCTGTTTTTTTCAACTTCCGATGTGGTATAAAAAATAAAACTAGGGAGAGTAATAAAATAAATTTATTATCAAAAGTTAGGTACATTATTAGTTACTTTTCAACATAATCGCCATTTAAATTGAGATATTTTTCATACCTGGGTACAAGCTTCTTAATACCTTCTTCATAGAAGTTTGCCGCCAGTGATTTGAGATGGGTTTTCACGGTGTCTCGCAGCGCGTCGTCTGTTCGGAAGCTCTGCCCTCCTAGCATCTTCTTCAGTTCCGGGAAAAGGTGATAGTCACTCGGCGCTAAGTCAGGACTATACGCCGGATGGTCAAAAACATCCCATTTAAAACCGTCAAGAAGACGATTTGTCAAAACAGCACTGTGAGGACGGGCGTTGTCATGAATGAACACTACTCCCAATGTGAGCATTCCTCTCCTTCTGTTCTGGATAGCTCTCCGCAAACGTTGTCACGTACCGCAGTATCCTTCCGCATTGATTGTGGTACCTGGCTCTAAAAACTCAACAAGCAATACACCTTTTTGATCCCAAAACACGGTGGCCATAATCTTTTTGTTGTTGAAAAGTTTTTTTGAATTTTTTGGGTTTTGTTTGGAGAGTTTGAATGAATCAATTGTTGGACTGCTGTTTTCGTTTCTGGGGTGTCGTACAGAACCCATGTCTCATCTCCTGTCACGATTTTGATCAAAAAATCTTCGCCATCAGCTTCATAACGGTTCAGAAAAGACGTTGCTGACGCCATTCGCCGAGCTTTATGGTCATCAGACAACATCTTCGGCACCCATCGCGCACAAAGTTTTTTTGTAGCCTAACTTGTCAGTTACGATAGAGTATAGGGCTAACCTTGAAATCTCAGGAAACTGATTGGATAGCTCCGTAATCGTAAGCCTTCGATTGCTTCTTACACTTTGGTCAACTCGATCAACGAGGTCTTCGTTTGCGACCGACTTTCGTCCTTGGCCCCCTTCATTCATGAATCTCAACTCGTACATCTTTAAATTTCCTACACCAATCACGCACTGCACTGTCACTTATAAAGCTTTCACCGTATACTCGTTCCATTCTACGGTGAATTTCTGCTGCAGATAACCCTTCAGCTTGCAAGAAACGAATGAAACTTCTCAAATCACACTTGGCGGGAGATTCTATCATGGTAGCCATGTTTATGTGTCGCTAGATAAATTGGAAATGGCGTCGGCCGTCCGAAAATGAGTGAGGTTGTAGTGGGAGGTGCGCAGTCGACTGCCGCGCATTGCTGGCCGATACCGCTCGCCCAGCCATCTAGCGGCACGATCGGAAGTTGAAAAAAAAACAGCCCTCGTATATATATTTATTTTTATTTAATTTATTTTTATATATACAATATAATTTAAATAGTAATAAGGCTAAATAGGACCTTGCTAAAAAGCTTTGAACTCAAACTTTTCCACATCTTTTCATTCTTGTAAGCAAAAACTACTTAATTTATTAATAGTGAAAGTACTATACCTCGCTGACATTTCTCTCTGGTAGTTTTCTGTCTCTGAAATTACCCATTCCACACAGTTACCAGAATAAATTCACATAGTTACCTTTTGGTGGAAAATATTTCAGTATTCTGTCCTGATTCTCATCTATACGCCATTATGCACATTGAATAAAAAGCAGTTGACCGAGCCTAAATTAATGTATGATTTATGCTAATTAAATAATAATATCAAAGATTTTTCTAGTTTTAACAGTAAGCTGCTGAGATATGAGAAGCTTACATCTAGATTTTTCCCCGTTGGAGGTCTACAGATACCCGAACCTACAAGACACTGAGGCATGTTGCACAGAACAATTCAGTAAGACAGAACACTAGTTGAAACAAGATGCACTGGTCAACTAAGAGGAGAATCCTTCTGATGAATACGCAGTAAGTAAAGTAACTGAGAAACGGGGATTTCTAGGAATAAATAAGGCAGTAATCGCTGGAACTAGTTCGTAACCTCCGGCGTTGCCTTAAAGCCGGGCCTTCATCAATCATAAATAAATTAGTTATTGCGGTTTGCCTGTTTGATTTTATGCAATACTTACTTATGTAAGCGCATAATTTTTCAAGACAAGATTATAATTAAAAACAAGTTATTAAAAATCGAATTCTCAAATTAATTAATTTATATAATTTATCGAAATACTTATACACTTAAACGTTGACACGACATAATGCAGAGATTTAGATATTTTTCACATCATTTCATCAAATTTTAGCATCTATCTATGAGTCTACCTAATAATATTATATCTCACTGTAACCAAACTGAATGGTATCCTGTTTGCTACTGTGTCCCCTCACGAAACAGACACAAGATACACGTCAACAATGGCCGCTGGTGGGAAGTAACACATTTCTCTTCACAATGTCCTTTCCCTCCCTCACTCCCACCCTTGTCGAGAACAAAGCTCAACAGATTGCTATATTTAACCCGGACCTTAAATTATAGTGCAGGACAATTAAACTTCCGTATGGATGCCTTTGAGGTGGAAATTTGAATGAATCAAAGATACTAAAATTGCCACTCAAACATTGGTTATGTTGCAATGTATAATTCTGCGTATTTGATTATTTATACCACATCTGAGTAACTTGTTGTATGAAAGTTTTCAAATGTGCTTTTTGAATAAATCCTTTTGATATATTGCAAGTAAACCTTTTATAACAAGAAGTAGCACCGGCTAGCGGTGCATTTGATACGACGATAACTGAACTCTGGACTGCTGCTCTATACAAGATGGGTCACACAAGTTCAATTTCTTCGTAGATGAATAAAGATTTGTGATTGGATTTGTACCGTTGCCATCAAAAGGTTTGGTAAGACTAATTTAATACCTCAGACCTAGAAAAAAAAACCTTTGAAAAATATTAAATAACTTTAAGAAAACCAATGCCACAGGAATATTTTGCATAAACCTTACAATATTTTAACAACTGAATGAATATCATATGAATGGAGAGTTTTTGTAAATCAGTAAGAAAATACCTATTGAACTTTCTTTGTGACTAACCTCTAAAAAGTATATAATAAATTCAGCTCATTCGTTAACCTACATCGTTAACTAAATGTTATCATTGCAACTTTCTATATAAAATGGTGCAATAAAATATTCAATTTACATTGAAAAATTAACAGTGATAGTAGTAAGTATAAGATTAGTAGAAGTAATAATGTATTGTTGCAGATGTTTCACTACTGACGTTTATATTACTTTATATTGTTATCTAAGCACACTAATAAAATATATACAAACATTTGTCCAAGAATAGATTCTTAGACCTAATGAGGTCTAGGTCTACTAGAAATACGAAATATTATTCATCTATTCGATATATAAAACATAGGGCACACCTTCTTTTTAACCTTCTTTTAAAAATTCATGCAACAATTATTTGGTTTTGTGTAGTTTATAAAATTGTGATAGTTACAATATTCATATGGTTAATGAATTAAAACAACATAGAAGCACCCACACCAAATGTAGCATAACAGGCTTCGCTGAGAGTGTATACAATATCGCAAATCTTTAGCTGCATGTGTCACATGTTAAAATATATGATTTTATTATTTTACTTCAAAATTAATTTTATCTACACTTTTTTCATTGGCATCGTCGTTACCTTACCATACAAATGCTAAAATGTTCACTGACGCTTAGCCAAATTCCATGGATTGAGTACCATCATCGAACTCGATTTTGCCTATACAGAAATGAAGATTACTCTAAACGTTTTGTTCTTTAGACCAGTTCGTTCTCGAGATACCAGAGACAGACAGAGATAACAGAGAGAAATACTGACAGAAATGAAATTTTCCAGCCCCTTGAGTGATGTACTTCCCTATTGCTCAGTCAAAAAGACTTTTTTAAGTAGATATGGACATCATAGTTGTGATATTAGAGTATACCTTGGATATTTTCCTTTTTCTAAAAAATAAATTAACTTACGAAATATCTAGTCTAATATATTCACGTAAGACGATTTAAATTGAAAGTAATACGTTATATATGCCTGCCGATTGAGTCATATGACAGGTAACATTCCATGATGGGTATCAGGTGCATGATGCGTGGATAGTACTCCCCTTCATTGCGACATCACCTTGCGTTTGACAGGGCATAAATCTTGCAACCGATATGTGCTATAATTTAGCTAAAGGTTTTACTTCCACGTTAAAACATTCTAAAAGTAAAAACAGTTTTAACAATCAACAACAGCTATACTATAAACAAATTTTAATAAAATAATTCTGTTTTCTTATTCACTATAAAAACAAATTTATTGTTTATAATATTGTGTCTGCATGTTACTATAGGTTGGTTTTTGAGTGTGATTAGAGATTCCTTTCGTTATTCTGTTAGTGAAGTATTCCGTACATATCTATCAGTTTTTATGCTCAAAAATAAATATTACATTTTATTATAGAATATTTCTAAATCCAAGAAAATTAAAATAAGTGTATTAAAATCCACTGTTTTTTCTTATTTTTATAAATGTTATACCTTTGAACTCTTTTTAAATACATTAATATATAATAATATCAATAATATTTAATTGTTCTAATGTTCTAGAAATATATACACTATTTTTCATACAAAATGGAAGTAGACGAAACGTTCTACATATTTAGTGATTCCAAATATTTGGAAAATTTATTTCAGTTAAAGTAGTATAGTCCAAATACTGAAAGTATAGGAAATAAACTGAATAAAGTAATATTTTTCCACTGAAAGGTTTTAGGTAAGAATTATAATACTGAAACTTTTCAAGACTATATTATATACATATATGTGTATTTCATAAGAATGTTCAATGTTGTAGTATAAATCACGCGAAAGGGAGAAAAGGATAAAGTAATTATGAAGCTTGTTATAATAGTTGTAACAAATGGCAGAACTCTACTACGTTTTTTCTCTTCACATTAATATGTTACATTTCTTGACTAGGCTACAGCTGTTAGAGGTGACTGAAGTAATTGGTCTACCAACATACCAGAGAGTAAAATAGGTTTAAATAACTTGTTAGGGTCCCTGTGATCTTTCAGTGTTTATACATTTTCTAATTATTTATTAGATTTTTGCCAATAGAGGTGGCTGCAAATTACATATGTTGGATTTTAAAATTTCATGCGTAAATTCGACTTTTAGGGGCCTAAAAATAAGACCAGCTGATCTAAACAAATCAAACTTGGTTATATTCTAGTTTGCAGTAATGATTCCTAACAGTGTTAGCAACTCGATCGGACTTATGATATAGCAGCTCATGATTGCAAACAAAATAAATGCTTGTTATTTATAACATTATACTCAAGTTATGACAGTCATAACTTATCAGATACAAATAAATTAAAACTGTCGAGTGCCGTTAACGTTAGCAAAGATGCTACCGTTTATTACGTAATAGTGAAGTCATTAGTTTTTAACACGCATTTAAACAGAAACTATTTTTTTCATAAATTATGTTCTAGAACTATTTTTACAAATAATAATAGAATATTTATATTAGAATAAGTTCATCGATGACACTACAATAGGTTAAGTACAGTTAAACCAATTTAATAACTTGTTATAGACCATGTATTAAATACTGCATAGTAAATGGTTCAACAACGTTTTAATGTACTATTATAAGACTGTAACACATTTTGAAATAGCAGTTTTCATTACTAGGGAGCATATATTTTATTTGCTACGCAATCTTGATGTACGAGCGAGGCGAAGCAGGGTTCGAAATACGATTAAACACTACTCCCCCCCCCCGCCCAAATAACACTTTTGTTTCTTTTCAATTTTTATTTAACTCTTATTACCTTCTTACATCATTACCCAACATAATCAGACAGTTGTTATCAAAACAGCTGTTATTCATTTGTACCAATACAATAACAAAGTTTGCAGTTATTGCACTAAAAGCACTAATTTTATGCCAGCTGATTTTTAAGACCATTGTTATAAGATGACGAAAAAAAACTACTTCAATGGGCCGCTTAAATCTTAATAAACATTTTTTGTTTACATTATAATATGAATAAAATAATTATTGAATGTTCTGTAAATAAATCGCGTTGAGCGTAGTAAGCTCTTCTTATTAAATTTGAAAAAAGAAATATATATTAAGAAATTTATATTTCAGTTCAGTTAAATTATATTTTAATACAAGTTCACATTAAAGCACGATTAATTTAGCGCGGTTTTTTCTTAAAGCCTCAGAAGACAAAAGTGAAGACAAGAGCTTATATATAGAACATTTACAAGCGGCTGACAGCGAGCTGACATGACAGTGCTCCGAGCAATTGTCAGCTCGCATTGGGCGTTTACAGAGTCGACGGAAGTTAACTCGATTTGGGAGGAAAGTGACTTATGTAATCGGCGGAACATATGCGTTTGTAAAAGGGCACATTTCAAAATAAGTGTTTCAATTCAATGATGTAACATTAGTATATAAATATAATTAATACATGCTCCTTTGAAGTTGTTCAAAATCTACATTAAATGTAATTTTTAACGCGATTGACACCCGTCATAGTAAATAACCTTCAGAATGTACTTACAAGGATTACTAGCATTGAGTTAATTATTTACCACTGGAATCCTCCCATCCTACAGGAACTTTAATTTCTTCGTACCTGAAACAAACAAACAAAAAGTATAAAACTCTATTGCATAATTACAGTAAACTGCTCTAAAATATTATTCACGAACACGGCTGCTGAAATTATTTCCACTACTGTTACTGTGCATCTAATGACTTAGATTATAGGCTATGAACTTTATCTTCCAAATTTTCTTCGTTTGGTAGTATTTACAGTATTAATAGTGAAATAGCTTGGTTTCCCGGGGTGTTTGGCATTAAATTTGGAATGCATGTATCTTAACTTAATTTCGCTATAAGTTTCAATTAATAGTAAAGGGTAACACCCACAGCACACTGGAGGTGGCTGCTATTGTAACTACGAATTTGTGGAAAACTTAAATATAAAGGTAAATAAGCAAATACGAGAAGCAAGCGTTAATGCATTAGTTTGCTCACAAACAATTTTTATCGTTCTGTTTTTTAACCCTATGGTGGCGGAATCGCCCCTGAATCAAAGTGTAAGATATGTAGAGTAATACTAACAATGCTTCATACTTATATTATCAATAACATACACCTCATAAGTTGCTATTATGAACAGTTATAATTTTAAAAATAAGGCAAATACATTTTTAAAGTTTCATTCGAAAAAATTAATAAAATTACATAAAAGATGCGTTGACCATCACTACTTTTCAAAGTAAACTATATTAAAAAATTATGTCTCTATGCTCATTTGTATTGCCTTACTAAATAAGTATAATGTTTTAACACATAAAACTGTCTTAAAAAAACATATCAACAAAATAAGTTGTAAGTAGAAAAGAAACCAATTTAAATAATCATATTTCTAATTACGAATCGTTGAAGATTGTAATATAGTAACCCACTGCACAAATAACATTTCATCACTATTTATAGCGAATTAGAGACAACTGAAACCAAAACGTGTGACATGGAAGTCCGTGACAACCAATTCATTAGTAATGGACACTGTGTAAAGACTCATTACTACAAAGCTGACACGTGCAATCTGAGTATTGTCCGGCGAGTATTGTAGTATCAATAATACTTCGCAGAAAACCCTTTGCCAATTACTTGTTTGTTAAAGTAAGGATTGAATATTGTTTGAAACAAAATTGATTTTAGGCTCCTAACATTTAAATTAACTGAAAACGTAATTAAAGAAAAATGAAAGAATTAGTGAAAGAATAAATACATTTATTATATAATTTTGATAATAAAATAAAAGTGCATGTTAATTTGTTTTATATTCATAGTAAAAGTTAATTAAGTGTTGATATACTTTGGTATATTAAACATTAAATTCAACAGTAACTTGATACGTTTTAACGGAGATTTTAGCATTTTATATATTCAAACTTAAAAACTCAATAACTGAACAAAGCGTATCTAACCATAGTAAGTCATTCTTATAACTAATACGAACAATATAAATGTACTATATTATTCTCGTAAATTATTTTAATTTTTATAAAGTTAGCTGCAAGAAATGTACTTGTTTAGATACTTAAGTGAATTATAGGACTTATAATATTAATATTTCTTATTATTTATTAAATTTCTTAAAAGTATTAACCCCTATAAATATATTTCTACTTGTTTTGTTTTTGAAACATTTAATGCATCCAAAATGTCAAAGGTGGCTAGAAAATATATACAGTAAACATATTACATGTTTATTTAAAGCTCATGAAACCTCATATGTGCAAAAATGTCTAGAATTAGGTACAAAAAGCCGGGGTTAAGAGATTCAAAGAGTAAAAGTATTATATTTGTAACGTATATTTTTATTACAATTCTACTTTAATTTTTTACTATTTCTTGACAATATACAGCTATTATGTTATTACAATTTTTAAATAATACATAAGACTGCCATGTTTTATTGACCGATTTGCGAACATAAAATACAGGCCCCCAAAAATTTGTTGATACACTTTGCTTTGCAACACGTATAGCGTAAGAGTAACCCACTACAAGGAAAATACATAAGGAAATAGAGTTGCTGTGCTCCGAAGCCTAAAACCACACGTTATCTGAGAGGTTTTTCACCTTCTGAGCAGCGTGTGGCTTGTTTTATTCAGATCAGCAAATGTTTTATTCATATGACTGTACTTGTTGAAAGCTGAAAAGTGTACAAAGTATTCCAACGTGTTGGCATTATCGTAGTTATCCAATATTTAAATATCTATATCTGTGTTCAAATGGATTATAGACTACAGCTTAGTACCAAATATTAACTGTTACGATCGAATAGATAATATAACATAATGCCTTTCAGAGTGTAATGCTATCAAAAAATACTGTATTCAATCAATGTATACAGGATTTGAAACTTTGCTTCAGCCGCCATCATTTAGGAGATCTGTACACCATTATCTGTGTAGAAGCATGATTTGTAATCACTGTATATTTTAAAATTAATAAGTTGGAAAACGTTGTCAAGAATTGCTATTTATTCATCGTTCTAACAACTTTTGAATACTTCAATAGTTTGACTTAATTATGATTAACTAATTTTAATGATGTCTACCAATCATCTATAATTTACCTTATGGACTACGAGTTAGTACTAAAATTCAAATGCCTTTAGAATGTAATAGATCAAAAAATGCTATTATTTACATAAATTTAAAAAAAATTAATAATAAAATAGTGTTTAGGTTATTCTTGATTTAATTAAGATTCAAAACTTAGGTTCTGCGGCCATCCAAGGAAAAACATATATATATATGTTTTATTAATTGAATCTGTATAATATATTTTAATATAACATTTTCCAATGTAATGAAAGTACTACTAGTCCGTAAATATGAACAATATGAATAATAATAAAATAATGTCCGGTGAGACACAAAGCATTGCTGAAATGTATTATGACTAAATATGATAGTCAGATTTCGCCGAAATGCCGATCTTTTCAATTACAGTTGTAATCTAACATCTTAAAGCAATGAGTCATTTTCTACTTTCTAAGTTAGTCGAAAACGCTTTAACTCTTCTAAAGCAAGCAACTTTCTCCTGCATTCCAAAATGCAAAGCACGTAATTTTAAAGAGGAAATGCTTAGAATGGATGATTTCGTCTTTATCACTTATTGAATACAGCATCCTATATGACAGTCTTAATTTGTTATCAGCAAAACACTATACAGTAATTTCTTAGTTAATTTCATTAGCTAATTCACTAATTTCCTTACTTCATTTCTTTTTTTGTGAAATGCCAATTTGACTTTTAGCAATATAGGATTGTGTATTAGGATAAATAAAACTTGGATAGTAATTAAAACCGTAAAAAAATATAAGCCGTATATATTATTTGGAGAAGAATTGTTCAACTGTCTCGATATTTATAAATACGTAATCAAAACTCTATGAAATAAATAATGAAACCAATTTTTTTGTATTTTATTCCTTTTGAATAGAATATAACAATGAAAAAGACTTGAAATGTATTTATCAGTAAGGAGTAACACTAGCTGAAACCCATGTATCATGTGCAACCGGCACCAGGTGCACTCTAATGAGTATTCGATACCTCAATGTTTCAGTGAAATGTATACATTACATTTATCTCACAGATTGTCACTGAATAAAAACCAATAAATATTATTACTAAATCAATTTATGTTTCATGTCTCAATAAGTATTGGAATGAGAGTATTTGGTACAGGACAACGCTTTTATCGGACACGTATTAATGAGGATTTAACGGCCGACTTCCATTTTGTAATTTGCAATTCAATGGAATAAACGAATGGAATGGAATTTGTTAAACTTTTTTCAACATATTTTTGTTTGTAAGCTACAAAAAGCAATTATAATACACTGTCGTATTTTTAGCTACTTTCATCCTAATGAAACTAAGTGGCAGATCATTAGCAAAGTCTATTTATCGAAAAGCTGGAAAATTTAGTTACTGTCTATTTACACGATAACTTAATAACTATTTAGTTTATACACTATGAAGCTTCACTATATAGGAAGCATTGAGTTCAATAAATTGTATAAGTACTTCGTAGAATATGACTGATCAAACATTTTTTAATTGTTCTTATAATTACCATGATGGCAAATATAAAATCTTAAAATAAATTAATTCAAATGGTATGTTGGTTAGAAGCGAAAGGTAACAAGAATATTCCGATTTAAATTAAAGCTTACCAACGACCCACTTGACAGGTTTGATCAAGATGATTTATTGATGATCAGATTTATTCGTTTGATCATGTATGATTTCCACGCACACACAAGCACCCGTGAGCGGGTTACATCGTTGATACTCATTCTCCACTGTTATAAAAAAACCTTTAGCAAGGCGTAAATGATTATTTTCAAACAATTTTCAAATATTGAATAATGCTTTATCGCCTTGGAATTTTGTTTATGTATTATTTCAATAAATATGTAAAACAATACCAAGCAAGCAATATCGTTGAATTCCATTCATACAGGAACAAAAAAGTTAACTAAAAAATATAAATTTAATGAATATAAACAAATCTTATGGAATTCTGTAATGTTTTTTATATATTTCTAACAATGTTGGTCACATGAAATGGGGTTTCTTAAAGCACAGATCATATTCTGACAATAATAGTATTGGGGCTCTAAGATTTATTATCGTGATAAAGATTTATAGTTTACCTCAATGCATTCGTGAAATATATAATTAGGTTTTAAAGAGTTATTGTAGCTTTTGAAATGGTTTAGTACAGTTTTGTCCACCTACTTCTACACTATTTGTTTTTAAACATTATATATTACTAAAACCTTAGTTTTAAAACTTAAGTGTGTATGTAAGGAATATGCCAATAACATCAAATTGTGTTGAGATCATTAATCGTCCACACGTATGTTTTCGACTTCAAAGCCCCGCCCCCTGAAGTTTTAGTTTATGCTCCAGCTTGCTGCTGTTGAGTGTCGTTACAACGATCGAGTTTAATATACTATAATTAAAATGTACTTCAGTACTTCTGAAGTTTACTACGGCGATGAACATGGTATCCAAATATGAGGAACTGATAATCAGTACTTTCAGTATATTGACTAACATATCGCGTACGCGATAGCTTTTATTGTATTATTTACACGAGAGATAATTCATCCAATGCTATAAATTAATTGTGATATGACAATAGCGAGCGCTCGGACTGCCATCTGTGGAGTGAGAGGTTAAAGAACAATCAAAGCTACCTGCGCACCCCTAGCCTCGGACCGTATAACTAACTAAAATAATAAAGAGTTCCAACTGAGCGTATACTGGTAGCATCATAAAGTTATATTATTGCAGCTACACGATGCTGCTGATCTGATGAAGGCAGTTGCTCAAAAACAAAGGTGTTGTAAGTCTTATGATGGTGTGTAAAGTAACCTATGTTCATTGGCTATTGGAGGTCCTGTTTTGTGTATTGTCAAAATACACAACGTGTGAGCATTATAGGAAGATACTGATATTGACATTTTGTAAACCAGGTAAATCTATAAAATTAATGCAATTATTATAAAATTAATTCTCTGACAGAGATACTTGTTATGAATCCCCATTTAGCTAACTAATTAATTACGTTTATTCCAGTAAAGAGAAATGACATTTGAATTAAGGAATACCTCTAATTTAGATTTATGTGTATGAGTTTTTGCGGTCAAATAATCCAACCCCCTTTGGACAGGATTATCTCCTACCAAGATTAACCTTCCTTTAAACCGGCCATTATTAAAGAAAGTTAATAAAAGTTAATTATTTCATATTTTATAATTATTCAGGTAATAATATTAGATTGCCTATAATTTATTGTTATATTTAATTATTTTTGTATATTTAGGTCTAAGCAAGTAATAATATAGTTACACTGGTTAGCCTATTTTAAATAAATCAAACTATTGAAATTAAAGTGAAATAAAATCAATTCGCTATTACCGACCACACAAAATATAATCGTTTACGTGATACAGTAAACATTTATCTTTGAAATGTTTTAAAGAAAACATCCAGATTGGCAGTATTCATTGTTATTAATTACTTGAACAGTGGTGGAAACAGCATATTTGGCGGATTCATGTAATCTGAAATATCACAGTATTATTATTACACGTCATGTTTACACGCTATTGCTTGTAGCTTAGGGTTTGCTACAGCTGAAATACTAGAAATGCAAAGTCACTCGTTTGTTCGTAAAGGACAAATTTGTTTTGATAATTTGACTTTCAACTGAATAATGGTCTATGTATATGGCATGATTAGATGAAATCTTCACCTCTTCTTACTACCTCCTATTTCTTCTTACTTTTTGGCATATCAAGGTCGTGTTTTTATTGGATGCGATTTTTCACTCAATAAACGATCGAATGTGAACATTCTCTGAAACATGTATAAATATAACGAATTTAAATTGTTTTTTCATTTCGTTTAACAACGGTTACTACATTAACAATTACAACGGATTTTCATAAAAGAGTGGTGAAGTCCCAACAATTCAAACAAAGACAATAAGGGAACTTTTAGATGTTTTTATTGCAATCCCTGATAGAACAAAACCCAGCAATTTGTTAGCCACGGTTTTAACCACGCATTATTTCTATTGCTGTTGCTAGAGTCTGTTTAGTTCGTTACTATGTTTTCTAATAAATTAAAAGCAAACTATTTTTTGTTCCTGGTTAAATAAAAGTGAATAATTTTAGTCCAACGTACATTTCAACGTAAATACCTAACATTTTTACGTCAAGAAAATAACATACGATGTTGGTTCAAGCGATGCAAGTAAACTTTACCAGTTTTGAAGCGGAAATCAACTGATCGACCATTAATATCAGACGAATCGTTTTGAACTTACTTGACAATCTGAGCTCAGAAGTGCTAAGAAGTCCATACTAGAGGAACCCTAGTATACAAAAAATACTTCTCGAAGTTTTATATAAAAGACAAATTATACGCGTTTATATAAAATTATTTTACGATTTAAAGCTTGATTGAGCAAAACGTTTCAATTTTGCTGTTGAAATGTTGAACAAGATTAATAACAACAAATCATTGTAGATAAAATTTATAAAGTTGTAAAGTTTTTACGATGAGGAAGTTTTAACAGACAAACCTACATTATACAATAATTCGTTGTGCTAACCCCCCTCACGCATATGGGGAACTGGAAACCACACGAAACTTTCAACAATAATGCGAATTGCCTGACGCGAATTTTTGGTGTTGATTGACGAAAGATTGGTTATTAGATCCCTCACAATAATTTATTTGTGTATTTTTATATAGTAATAAATTGTTGCTTTTTCAAATAGATGAACTTTGTCACAGACGCTTTGAATGAAAAGTTTTGACATCGATGAATATGTCGAAGATGGTCTATGCTCTGGCATCAAAGGAGTCCTGACCTTACTCCTTGTGACTTCATCTTGAGTATTAAACACTTTAAATATTGCCAATAAATTTGTAACAAATATTACTTACTGAGGATTAACGTAGCAATGACAACCGTCAACAAGGATATGTTGTACTAAACATTTGTACAGAACTTGAATTTTAATTGGATATTTGTTGAGTGGCTAACGGAACTAATAAAGAAACGTTATGGAATAAAGCTGTTGAGATGATGATTTTCCTTAACAAACAAAATTCACTGTATGTAGTTCTATTTTCTATTATCATGTTCAGTACCTCATCATTGTTTTATGAAAACCTTGTATTAAATGCAACTAAATTTAATGGTATCCTGTTTGCTACTGTGTCCCCTCACGAAACAGACACAAGATACACGTCAACAATGGCCGCTGGTGGGAAGTAACACATTTCTCTTCACAATGTCCTTTCCCTCCCTCACTCCCACCCTTGTCGAGAAAAAAGCTCAATTGATAGCTATATTTAACTCGGACTTTAAGTTATGGCGAAGGACAATTAAATTGTTGTTTATATAGCGTCAGGGCGGAAAATTTGAACCAAAGAAAGTAAAATGGCCAGGTCAAACTCTGGTCGTCGCAATATACAATGCTGTTGGTAATAACTCATCCCACGTAATTGTTGGTAGATTTTTACATTTGCCTTGTAATTTAACCTTTCATTAATGCAAGCAAACATTTTAAAACACGAAACATGATAACCTCATTTTTTTACAACATAATCACGGAAAATATATCGAGCAAAGCTATATAAAAAGAATTTTGTAGTCTTCTTAAATTGCCGGAAATCCCAGTTTCATGCAAAAGAAGAGTTTTTTTTACCTAAAAATGTACCTGATTCCCATTTTTATTAGCAAACCTCTAAATAACGAAAATCTCAATTCATATTAATGAAGAAACTTGATAAGTTCTTTACAATAGTTATTTTATACGATAATATACCTAGTCGTACAATCAAAATTACAATCAACCACACGCGAATTGGTTTAAAGATATAATTATCAGATAATTTAAACACAATACATAAAACGGTCTCATATATCGTATTTGTAGCGTTTTTAAAGCTACATTGATTTATTTTTTTATTAAAACTTAAATTAAATAAAAATATTGGAAATCGAAATATTGGGATTTAATTTTAGATTAGATTGTGAAATTTCAGGGTAAAAAACGAACATGTAATCCTTTGGCAAGTTAGTAATGGTAGTTTTAAATTGTTAGGAAGGCAGGTTGACTGACCTTGAATTGATTAGAACTTGTCTTGTTGCGAATATTGTTCTCCTTGTTTGATACAGCTGGACCAATGAGAGAACACCGCGGATGTCCTGCAAAGGTGATTGGAAAGGGAAGTATTTAAGCGCCCGCTCATAATTTTCGCCCTTCTTTTGGTTATTTTCGTGAGTAAAGTTAATTACAGTTCGCCGTGTTTCTTAATTTTTTTTCCGCGAGTGATTTTGAGGTAAGCACCAAATTTATTGTACGTTTTATTGAAATATTCATCCTGATTTGATATTAAATTAATTTTTTTGTCCTTTTTGTAAGAAAAAAATAAAATTCATAGAAACTACGGAACAATCTGAATAACTTATTCTCAAAGAACAATAGAGCATAATAGAATCATACAAGTTACATTTGGGTCATGCTTGCAAGAAAAGTGAATTAAAATTGAACTTTGTTAATAACTTTAATTGAGATTTGGAAAAGTAGTAATTTATTAATATTTAACTGGAACTGTTTTATTGTGAATTATTAATTGGAAATTAATTGAACTATAATAATTGTTTGAGAGAGTTGTAATTTGAATTGTAGAGACTTGAAAGTTAAGGTTCAAACAGTGTAAAGAGAAGTTTAAATTTTTATTTTTGAATTGTGAGTGAACTTAAAAGTGAAATTTTTTTATTTTAGTTATTTCCAAGTGGTATTTCATTATTATTTTAAAAACTTTATTATTTTATTTTAGAAGAGAGCTCTGATTTTTTGTTTTATATATATTTGATTAATATTTTTATTTCTTGCCAAAGGAATGTTTAAATTTACTAAAAGGTTTGTCAATTCTTTGTGGAAAAATAGAGTGATAAAAATTCTGAAACGTTGAACTTATTAATTTGCCAGTATAAAATAAATCCATTGTTTTTATTTAGAACTGTGATGTTTATTTTAGACAAACCAGATAATATTTAATAGTTATCAGATTTAGTAATACGTTGTACTTAATATTCACTAGGAGCTTACTAATCAAAAAATATTTTATATCGTCTTGGATGTATTATTGATAATTTAAATATTAAATCTCTGGAATATTAATATCTACAATCCAAGTTGTTATAGCATTACATGAGTATTGTTAAAATTACATTTAAAGCAACAATGAACATACATTTTGTGAAACTTAAGTAGCTCCAGTGCATTTGACCTTATTTGTTTTAGATTAATTATTGAAACGTATAGTATTTTTAAATATTTACGATTAGCTACATAAATGGAGAAGAAAACGTATATGACTGACAAGCGAGGTATATCATCACGTGATGTGAATAATGTCATTATTATGTATGACAGGTAACATTCCATGATGGGTATCAGGTGTGTGATGCGTGGATAGTACTCCCCTTCATTGAGACATCACCTTGCGTTTGACAGGGCATAAATCTTGCAAGCAATATGTTCTGCAATTTTGCTGCAGCATACTTTACCTGCATTTTAATAGAACGATTCTAATTTTAAATAATATTAATCTTTCATACATAATTTGACATTAAAAAAGTCAGATTATGTTTATTTTTTATAATATGAGATTACACTATTGGTTTTACTTGAATTTTAAACTTTTTATAATTACTGAATGCATAGATCGGTACCGAGCTGATCAAAGATTTTGCATCTGAATTTAAAAGTTTTTTATATATATCGTAAAATTGAACTTACCCTTTCCCCTGTTTGTTAAGGATTCGTACTGATATATGGTTAATCTATGAAGGATGGGAGCTAGATTGAAAAGAGGAACTGGCCACTTCTTTTTGATATTAATTATATTATGTAGTAACATTCTAAATAAATATACTATTTCTTTTACACAGGCTTTTTCTGTCTGTAATTCCCTCTTTTTGTAATATACTTTAATGTTTGCCTCAAATATGTCAAACTCTTCTGGTTGGACAAAATTAATCAGATATCTAGAAAACGCTATGGACTGCTTTTCGTCTCTTCCTGATTTAAATACAAGTCCTCCATTTTTTCCACTTATACTGGCGAAAAAGGATGCAAATTTCATGGATATTGGTTTTACTTTGTAATATTCAAACCCATAGTCAGAATCATACTTTTCGTTGTTTACAAATCCTTGACATGTTTATAATCGTACGTAGATATAAGGTAAGTCTGATGGGACATCGATGGCAGATTTGGAATGCAATGGCGTAAAGGCTCCACCACGATACATTTTACCATGTATATAGTATTTATAATTTACAGTCACATCCTCTTAGTTTGAAATTATGTATCAACCAAGTTTTTCATTCAGAATGATCTAAAACCACGTGCGTAAATAATGGTTTAAATATATTTTGGAAAACTTTTCCGATGTCAACTATTGTACGTTCAGCAAGTTGACGGCTACTTAACAACTGTTCGTAGTACTTGTGCTACAATATAGCACTTACGAATTGCACATAGCTTAAAACGCAGTATAAAACTATGAAAATCGACTATAGTGCTTCCAGTTCAGTCGGTAGAAATAAATAGATTTTGTAAAAACTGAAATTTATATAAAACCTTACAATACTTAAAATATTGTTAATGCAAAAATATTATAAAATGTTATAAACATTGCAGAAACTTGTTATTTTTCCTCTGGTTCCATAAATAACGTAGTAGAGAATTTTCTTAAAAGTTTTACGGCCGCAAAGGCATTATGGTGTACCGACACTGCCAAGGACATTAACAGAGATATTTATTACAAGTTTTTGTACTTTATAAGTTTTAATTTGATTACACTCTTTACGGAGAGTTAATGTTTCTAGAAGTCAAAGTACCGCCTTCATATTCAAGTTTTTTCAAAGTCTCCTGAAAGTTTTGGTAATTTGGACTTAACAAAATATTTAATGTAAACATGGGTTAGATATGATTATTTCATTTTCTGTCTATATGTATTATTGAGTTTTACTTTTTATTTCAGAAACCATTATAGATAAAATACGATTTTGACATACTTTTTGATCATCCAAAATCAAGAAATAAATTTATACTAGCCTATATTATTATAAAAAGTTTTAAGACGGCGGATTTTTTTATGATTTTGAACTGTAATACCGTAAAACCCAATATAAAACGTTATAATGTTGTAAAAATGCAGAGTTGTTGGTAGTATCAAACGTAAAAAATTACAATTTTACCGTGCATTACGACAGTTAAAAGCTCATACCTCTATTTTTTACTGACCGTTTTTTATGTACTTTGTGTCAAAATTTTTGTAGTTAAATTTTAAAACGTTTATTATCCACACATTTCATAATCTCATTAGTGTTCAAGGTATGAAGCTTTAAAATTTTCAAACGTCCACCATATTGAAAATTTATAAGATAATATAATATAAAACTTGTTATTGACGTCGGACGGTAAGAAAGATGGTTATGCAAAATTTAAGTTTTTCTCCACTTGTTTCTGAAGTAAAAACTCAAAATACATAAAGACAGAGAGACGCTAATCTAAGCATTTCTGATCCCTGTTTATATCTCAAGATTTTTATCTTGCCACAGAGAATAAACACCATAATATTTCCAGAGAGTTCAAAAACATCCTGTACACACGCGCGCACACACACACACACACACACACACACACACACACACACACACACACACACACACACACACACACACACACACACACACACACACACACATATATATATATATTCTCACCCGGCAAGTGAGAGATCCGGGTTCGACTCCCGGCGGAGCAAGTACTTTTTGTGATTCAATGTTTATTGAAATTAAATAAGGCTATTGCCATTTATACAATTTAATGTAAATAAAAAGTCGTTTGACACGTATTTGGTCTTCCGATCATATGTTAGTTTGCTTATTTAAACCCATATGTGACAGATACAGCCAAATACAAAATAATTGAATCGGAAAAAGTAAGCGCTCTGTGGTGTAATGGTAGCACATTCACCCGGCAAGTGAGAGATCCGGGTTCGACTCCCGGCGGAGCAAGTACTTTTTGTGATTCAATGTTTATTGAAATTAAATAAGGCTATTGCCATTTATACAATTTAATGTAAATAAAAAGTCGTTTGACACGTATTTGGTCTTCCGATCATATGTTAGTTTGCTTATTTAAACCCATATGTGACAGATACAGCCAAATACAAAATAATTGAATCGGAAAAAGTAAGCGCTCTGTGGTGTAATGGTAGCACATTCACACGGCAAGTGAGAGATCCGGGTTCGACTCCCGGCGGAGCAAGTACTTTTTGTGATTCAATGTTTATTGAAATTATATATATATATATATATATGTATATATATATATATATATATATATTAGGGTGGAGGATGGTTTTGGGCTATATAGACTATGTTTGCTAAATTAATGGACATTTTGATAAATACTACAACTATGACAATTGCAATATGCCCGTATTTGTAAACAAACAACTGAAAAATCAATTATACGTTAAATAAAATTAATAACTCATTAGTAAACCACCAATTTCACGCATAAGTGTGTGCTATCTTTTCAAGATTACACATAAGAACTATACAGATTTAAAAATTATTTTATATTTATTATTTCAAATAGCCCAATAACATAAGATTCCAACTAAAAGATTGTTTTAACATTATGTTTTATGGCAATTGTCCACAAAACCTAAGACGACAACAGTGAAGACAAGAGCTTACAGAGAACATTTACAAGCTGCTGACAGCGAGCTGACATGATAGTGCTCCAAGCAATTGTCAGCTCGCATTGGGCGTTTATAGAGTCGACGGAAGTTAACTCGATTTGGAAGAAAAGTGCCTTAAATACGTTTTTATAGGGATGAGTTAAAAAATGTGTTTTCTTTTTTTAATTAGTTTACTAACATGTAAAGAATACAGCGTGTTTCAATTATTTTTAAACTATTTTCAATTTAGTATTAATGCTAATGTTAAATTTGACTATCTAATACATTGTAATACTCATCTGAATATATTTAATATATAGTGCTTACTATTCTGGAATTTATGTATTTTAACATACTAATTTTATTATTATTAAAATCCGGGGTTTATATAGTAACTATCAAATTTTCTTTACTTGATTACCCGAAAGCAATACAAAATTATGACAGTACTGTAAATGTTCAATTTAGATCCTGTTCAACTGCGTTTTAGTGCAGAATCTAAAATCTAACCCTGACACAGACTTGACTCCTGAAATCTATAGTCATAGTCGTCTGAAGCTTCATCGCCGATTGTTTAGATCTCTTCAGAGACTCCAGGAGTCAAGTCTGTGTCAGCGTCAGATTTCAGATGCTTGCACTAAGAGCAAGGTGAAACTGGAGCTAAACTCAATATTCACGTTAAATCAACCCTTCTCACCATAGCTGCTTTCTGTGTGGTTGCTCCACTATGACAACACTACAGTATTTGCATGTATCCAACAACCCATAATTACTTAAAACGTATTATTCATTATCTCGCTGCTAAAGGTAACAAGTCTAATTTATGATATAATTTCATTTTATTATTATTTAATTTTTTTATATTATTATTGATTATTTATTATTAATATTGCCATTTAAACATTTTTAGAACACCAGGGACATTTTGAATCTTTTCATTTAACAATCAAATATGGGTCTTTTAATTAATTTAGATTTTTGCCTATATCGTTTAATTGTTTTCAAACTAATTTATTTCTAAACATAACATTATGCTTAGCCACATAAATATATAATTCATAACTAAATGTCCAGTATTGTGGACAAGTTTTACCCTTGAAATGTGAATTTTTTAGTTCAGCTGAATATCAGGAAAAGTTTTTAATTATTACGCTGTTTAGGTTTTCAAATTAAATTTAATAGCTAATATTCTTATTTTCACTGTATTTCAAGTACCGTAAGTCGTAAAAATATCTTACAGTAAGTTTTTCTTTGTATATTATATTACGTAGTATTTGTCACATATTTCACAAATTCTTGCATCCGATTACATATGAGTTAAAAATGGAATAGTTTATGGAATAGTTGTTAGTTATGTAGGAAGTTTATTTTTTATAATATTTATAACAACCATAGGAACTCCTTCTTCCGTATCTACATTTCTCACACTAATAAGCTTAAATAAGACAGCTTAAAGGGCAACAACTGAGCCCCAAGGGCAGGGCGTTTATTATAATACTTAAATTCTAAACTTATAAAATTTTGTTTAACTCTAAATACTTAAATTTACTACAGAAGTGGACACATGCCTCAAGATAACAATGTTTAGAAATCCAAATAAAAAGGCATAATTATTTTCCAAAATATACCTTTCAAACATATAATTGTGTACTTTGACGTTAATATAGTAAAATAGTTTGTGTAAAACATAATCTTGAAAAGGTTAAGATGATATACATTACATTAGAAACATATTAACCATTTTTATTCGTAATGTTTACTACTCAAGCGAGGGGTTTTTTATTTACCCTTTACCTCGATATTGTCATAGTATTGTTATAATACACAGTAATAATATATAAGATAATTTTATTGTGCACATAACACTCAATTGCCAGTAAAACATGTCAATCTTATCAATTGAAAAAACACAATATAAATTAGTTAAAACTTCTGTACTTGAATGTGATATATCCAAAGCTTTTTTAAAGTTTAAAGTTGAACAAAACTATCTACGAAAACAAATAAAAAACGATTAAGTAAGATAAGGAATACTTAAATTAAAAATCACTGTAGTTTGGTAGTATTGATTTACCAGTTGAAACGAGTTCGGCTGCACAAGTGAATTCACAAGTATAATACAAAGTCCTCGACAACTTCGTTAGTATTGGACTTAGTACAAAGACTCATTACTACAAAGCTTCCAAGTGCAATGGGGACATTGTTCGGTAAGTATCACTGTATACTGTATGATATTATTAACACAAGGTCCCTGTCAATTGTTTGTTTGCAAATCAGCGTTTTTGAATTTCCATTTCAACACTATATTTTTAATTACAAAATACTTTAACATATATTTCATTGTAACGTCAAGTTTGGATTTGTATTACTAAAATATATCATTCTGCTTTTCTTATCAAAGATATACTAATGATTATTAAAAATAAAGGCTGTGTTATGATAAGAGGCTGGTAAAACAATTGATTATGAATATAGATATAACAAAACAATGGAAACTAAAATCTTATTATTGTTTAGTATTAGAACTTACTGTTGATATTATTATAATATACTCGTACTTACATTTTATTATTTACTAAAAAAATTTAATTGAATGTGTTTAAATAAAATGTAAGCAAGCATTATCAATCATTACTGATAGATAATGAATATATTATTGGTACACAAGAAGATGCTATTAAACGATTATTGAATAGCAAGAACATGGTTTGACGAGTAAAATGATATAATAAAGTGAAATCCCCATATGAAAATTAAAATAATAGAGAATACTAAATTTGGTTCTGGTGCGTCCAAATACAAATATACATGCTGTTGCTTTGATACGTCAATGCGTGTTTTAAGGTTGCAAATTTGAGGCGAGATTCGATTGATTGTATTTTTTTCAATGTAACCATAACAAATTATGAATTCCTGGAAGAGAAAACAATTAACTAATTAAATACTTTTTTATTTCCATTTGATTTGTTAATTTTTTCTTTAAGTTTTATGTTATCAACTAATAATGGCTATGTTTTGAAGGTGAATTGATCTGAGCTTAATTAGTTACACATAAAACTATAAAAAACTAAGAACTATTATATGTGGACTTTACTTGTGTTCTGAAACAGTAATAAGATATGGTAAAAAGTTTTTTTGTCGTGAGTACGGTAAAGTTAAAAATTAATACAGCTCAAGATACACGTATTACTTTGAGAAAGAACTTTATTAGGTTGCCTACATTTAGAAAATATACTAAAATATTCTTTGTTTTATTTCTTAAGAAGAACTGTAAGTTGAACGTTATATAATCGTTATGTATGAATATTTTAGTTATATTGTTATTATGTGATAACAGTTATGTTTATATTTTGTGCATATTTGCCTTTACTCCGTGCATACAACATGAGAATAATCACACAAACACACACACACACACACGTGCGCGAGCGCGAAATCTGTATACTGTTCTTATAATATGATCTAGAACTTTTAATTAAATCAAATGTGAAATAATATGTATTTTTTGTCATTTTGTATTTCTTTCAATTTTCCTATAATCACGACAAAATAATTTTATACTAATTCAAGCAAAATATATACTGCTTAAAATCATCATCCAATCGTTTTCAATCTACCACGATTTTTGACCATAAGAAACCTGAAAACCGCATTCACTCAAGTAGTTTTATTTTGCGAGCTCACAACACATTACATAAGGAAACAGGGTAGTACTGCTTTTAAGGCTAGAACTTCACATTCGAAAGGATCTCACCTTCTTAGCTCCGAGTGACTTGTGTTATTCAGAGTTGTCAATATTTTATTTATAGGAGTTTAGTTGTTCACAACAAATATGAAATGTAAGGTTTTAGAATGTTTTTATTAATATTTGTAGCTCTATTACTACGATAAATCCCTGTTAAAATTTAAGTACTCATCCTGTAACACACTGTTCATAATACTAAATTATAAAATTGAAACGAACATTGGAAAAGTGTGAAGTGCGTACAGTAAGTTTTTTTTTTAATTTTTTAAATAATTTTGAATACTAACACCTCCGACCATTTTTTAAATTTTCTATTAAACCACGATGGCATTAAAAGTTATATTTATTTATTTTTAAAGCTAAACCTCATTTATCACGTGAATTGGCATCAGGTGCATTCCGATGATATTTTTATATATGTATTTCAGTGATATTTATTTATTAGTAACAAGTAACACTGATTCCCATGTACCATATGTAACGGTACCAAGTGACTTATAATAAGCCCAGCTTTCTATCTAATCTAGATCTGTAACAATGTTATTAATATAATATCTATACCCACAAGTATAATATTTTCCTATTATGGTGAACTTTTTTAGTAAATATACTCACATAAAACTCACAATTATTATTTATCTTAGTTTGTTTACACTATGTGTGTACAAAGAATAGAAACTATGTAATATTATTGACTTACAATGCTAAATATAAATAAATCCTCATGAATAAATATTAACTCTATTGAATAAAACAACTTAAAACTGAGAAAATAAAAGCGCATTTAGATCAGAGAGCTTTTTCTCGCGGAATATTGGAATTTGTAATATTATCAAAACAATAATTTCAAATGCAGTCCTTTCTCTAACACTTCAATAAATTTGCATGATTTGGTATTCCAAAATTAGTAAATTGTATAGTGTGTTTATAAAATAACCTTTTTTTATTATATAGTAGTAAAATCAATAGGTATATTTCAACACTGACTTGAAATATGTTCTTCCCACCGGATAAATCTGATTTCTCATAGATTGCTTATAATATAGTTAAAAAACTAAGTTAGGGCCATTTC
This sequence comes from Homalodisca vitripennis, assembly GCF_021130785.1. Lineage (NCBI taxonomy): Eukaryota > Metazoa > Arthropoda > Insecta > Hemiptera > Cicadellidae > Homalodisca > Homalodisca vitripennis. The sequence goes on along the minus strand of NC_060213.1, from coordinate 99,996,963 downwards.
GGTTCAACTTTCTTAGAGATAGACAGGGTAGAAGCTTTGAACTGAGGAGGATTTTGAGGAACTTTTTATCTACAATCTATATATGGATTTCAAGATAACATTCTCAAATTTTAATTAATGCATACAAATTTATACCAAATGGGATGGGAGGAGAGATATATGGCAGACATGAAATGTGTGTTTATCACTAAAATGTATTTTTGTTTGTTTAAATGTTTATAACGAATAATTAATAATTATTTGTAGCTTTGATACTGATATTCCTTAAGAACTTACATTTAAAGTCGTATCATTATAGTGGTTAAATTCATCTAACATATTCTGAAAAATGTTTTACTCCCTTTCCCAAATTTACATTATCAATATGCACAATATTTATTAGTAAATTATCTATTGAGAATTATGTTAAACATCTTTAGAATTAATACGTTACATTAAATCGTTTCCTCCGCCTGATGAGTACCCAATCAGTTACGGGCTTGCTTGATACTGTTACGCTTCTCAATCTGTAATTTCTAGAGGAAATAACAGACAGATCTTTATCTGTTCAGGAACAGGACCTTCTCAAGGGAATCGCACACAGACAGACTGCCGGAACAAGATCACGTGATGTCTTTCAAGACCAGTTGTCTCGACGAACTACTCTAGGAACGGTCCTCTGCTAAGGATACAAGAGTAGGCGAACTCTATATCCGAGGCCTTGGACTTATATGTAAAAAGTGGCCACTTCAGGAATTGTCTACTGACCATCCTTCATAAAATACTCATTTCTTTCAAATTATTTCAAATTGTATTATTCTTGTTTTGAATTGGCGTATGCCTTTGAAATACAGACTTCGCAGTCCTTAGTTTCTATATTTTTATTTCTAAACGTTTTAGTACAAATAAACATTATTTTAACTAATTTAAGGGATGGCAAGTATTAAGCTCTAAACTTTTTTGGGATTGTTAGGGGTATGATCGTTTCTGCAGCGATGGTTCAAGCTTCGTTTGGATTCATTCGCTTCGTGTTGCAGGCCTGTGCTGCGTACTTTGTAGTAGCCTACCATCGATTGTTCTTCACCGCAGTGCATCATTGTCACTGTATTAGTGAAGCAGCTTACATGTTTATATTTGTGTAAATAAATAACAAATATTAAAAATATAAACATTTCTATAAGTCGTGAATTCGAAATTTCACGGAAATGTCTTCTTTCTGAATCATTCCTTTAACACGCGAAAAAAGTATTCAATAAAACAGAGATAAATTATTTTCTTTTTAATAACAAATAGATTATATTCACATGTTTTACTCCAAATTATAGCTATGGAAACGTAGTGCCTTGGTAGAGATATTTATTTTAAACCCCCTTTGGATGATTAGTTAGTTACATTAAATTAAGGGAAAGAGAAAACAACATTGGGTATACAGACACCTCTCATTTATATTTATGTGTATGAATTTATGCTGGTCAACTAAGTAATCCGACCCTCTTGGGCAGGATTATCCCTCATCTAGATTACCCTACCTCTGAACTGGTCATTGTTTAATAAAATTAATACAAGTAAATATAATTACTGTTTAACAATTATGGTAATTCAAGAAAAAAAATAAAATGCTTTTAATTTATTGTTACTTGATTTAAGTACGTTTGTCTCCCCAGACCTCAGTTGGTAGAAATATACATTTGTGTGTCCACTTTACGTAAGCTATACCAGTGTATGAATAAGTTAATTCAAAGCTACCGTTAATAATGGGCAGCAATGGTAGCAATTCATTTAACGCGATAAAAATGTTTATCTAAGGCACTTTTCTAAGAAAACGTTTCAATTAATAATCGGAATTTAGCATAAGTATGTGTGGACTAAAAAATCTCTACAATGTAAAACGTTCTTTCTGATTAGGCAAAAATGTAGACTGATACGATTAAGGTATTTATAATACGAGTGTTACACACGCTACAGTTTTTAATGCCACATAATTACTGTATATACCTCTGATAGGGCTCGCTGCTGCTGAAATATGCATTCAAGTCACACACTGCATACAAAGTGAAAACGTATTTGTAGATTACGTATATGAATTATAATTGATCTATATTACATTATTGAATGATGTTGAAAGTCTCTCTTTCGAAACCGTCTATCTCTTTAGTTAGTACACGAAGGAATTTATTTTGTGCCTTTCTAACGGAAGTACAGTAAAAAATGTTTTTACATTAGCTTTATTCAAAACTATGGAGTATTTTAGAGTTACTTTTTAACTACACACAAAGAAAAACATTTTATAAGCAGTTCTGTTGAATACATTGTAAAAAAATTTGACAAAATTAGGATTTTTTCTAAAAAAATTTTTATTTTATGAGTATAAATAGATGTAACAATATCATTGTTATATATCTAGACAAAAGGTATACCAACATAACTAACAACATAAGTTTTTCTGTCAGTGATAGTTGCAACTGAATTATATTTTTTCTATATGAAATTATGGAATTATATTCAATGCATCTCTTTCGAAGCCGTCTATTGCGTTTGTACCGATATTTTATTGTATTTTATATAATACATATAACCCATATTTCCATACATATTTCCACAACCCTGTTACTCGTTACTGGTTAATGTTACACCCGATGTTCTTCGAACTGAATTCTTGGAGGATTAATAACCTAATTGGCACGCGTATTAATGTTTTCTCTCGTGAACTTTGAAGCTACCGTTCCGTCTACCGAGTAACATCTCGCGCGCCTTGTCCGTAAGTAAAATTTATATTCTCGTATCATAAATTAGCCCTTCGTGCGAGACTTTTAATTTTAAATTTAATATAATGTAATGTTGTAAATATAAAAGTAACTTACCTTGATTGAGAGTTTTATTTGTCAGATTAAAACTGAAAATAGTTTGGTGATGTCCTTCTGACAAGACCGCGTTTTCATGAATCATATCGATAAATGGCTAATACCGTCGTGATTTTGATTTAGGCGAGTTCAACCGAGTCTCTGAGCTTGCTTTTAACTATGAGTACAACTTCGAGTGCTTCGAGTATTCATGTTTTAGACTTCTAGTCTACTAATCTTCACGTTTTCCGACTACAGCTGCACTGTCGAGCCCAGTTGCTGATGCCCGAGCTCGTGAGTCGACATCAGCGTGAAGGGAAGTAAATTTTTAAGTTTTAAATAATTATTACATTCGTATGCAAAATTCCCATAGAACATTGAAACCATTAGGCCCAAACCCATGTTACCATTTAGTTCTTGATCACTCTATTTGGCAGTAACGAGGTAATATATTTTTTTTATTTTTAACATCTGGAAGTGGTGCTTTTATGTTTATTTGCCACAGTTAAACATATAAGTAAACTTTGCAAATTGAGAATTTATTCTTACGACCTCAACGGTATCCAACCCCATGTGTTTCTTCCACGCGATAACACGTTACTTAGCACTCGAAGAAGTTTCTTTTTATCTGCATTTCTTATTGAATTGATGTGAAAAATCTTTCAGGATGAGCTTTATTTAAAACAAAGAAGTTTTTATACTATCCAATAAAACTACAGACAAATAAAACAAGAACATTATAACAGCGGCGCTTTTATATTGGTCACCTGTGAACTTCCATTCATCGTGAGCCCTAGATTAATGTATGAATAATACAGTAATCTTAGATAGAGACCAGTGTCTACTAAGTACACTGTGAGATATGTGGCTTAGGTGCTTGGACATGTACTTTTTTCAGAATCCGTTGTATATGATTCCTTTAAAATGGGTAAATCTAAGACATTTCGCACTTGGTACCCGATGTAAGACGACTCAGCTTTAGTTGCTGGGAACCTCAAGTCCTCAAGTTCAATGAAAGGTTCCAAGAACCTGCACCAGTTTTTTACAACTACAACGTCTACAATAGCTTTTACACTTATATAGCTAACTTAAACTTATATTGTTTGATAATAAATAATATAGATAATATCTTTTCTAATTATATATTTATAAGTTGTTCTCTTGCAATTGTATATTTCTCACTGGTTTTCTAAAAGTCGCACATCTGCACTTTAACTTTTGAATAGTGTAGTGTTTTAAATATACTTTGAGCTTACTTGATTTATAACAAACACTCCAGTAATCATTCAATTTTATTTTCGTGAGAGTTTTCGTTTTCAAAGAAAACATCATCAGACCGACAAAACTGAAAATCGTTTGGGATACCAAAATTAATAATTACGAATTTATTTGTCAAAACATATAAGCATTCCAGAACACGTTTTGTTGTTTCTTTAGGTTTATAATGTAAATAACGTAGTTGTGAATTTTTCAAAGTTGAAATGGCCGCCGTATTAAAACCATAAGGTGTACCAAGGTGGCTAATGTACTTAACCGAGACAGTTATAAGATAAATGTCCATATCATGATTTAACCTGTTTGGAATTTTTTAGGCAAGTTAATTTTTCTAAAAACCGCATTGTGTAGCATTAAAATGGCCTCAAAATTAAATTGCTTGCTATACGGATCGCATTTCAAACAAAATCTTGCGAGTTCTTTAACTCATCTCTTTGTCTTTTATAAAAAAAACCGGATAAAGCTAAAGAGTCACAAGACTTTATTGAGAGGAAAATATAATGATCCAGAGGCAATGTAAGCAGTGAAAATTTTGAATTAATGTCTTCATAGACAAATATATATTACATTTTTAAAGCAGAATAGAATATATTTATTTTTAAGCATTGCCTTGTTTTTCAAAACTGGAAGTCGTACCATAAGAGTCTATTACTTTTAATATCAAATTGTTTTGATGTAACAATTATAATGTGGTATTGGTCTCTGTTATTTCAGAAGCTAATAGAAGAATAATAAATCAATTCCACAGAAACTAACTACTAAAATTGAAATTTTCCTCAGAAAACATCCGTATCAATTTTATAAACTGCAGAAAACAATTTTTGTGATAATAATGAAAGAATTCAATTATTTGTTTCAACAGGCAAAGCTATGCCTATTTCTTACATTTAATCAAAAATAATAATATAGGCTATGAACTAACATGTAATAGCCATTTAATTTCCTCCTTTAACATAAATTTAAATCAAATTTAACATAATTAAATCATATGTTTACTTAACATATGTAAACAAAGTTGGGACGTATTACGTATTATTCGAAGTTATTATTGTTGAAACAAAACTACATGAATCTATTTTGGTTATTGGAGACTGCGTTTTTATTTATTTCTATTGTGTAACAGATCCATAAAAATGTTATTTAGGTATTGTATCATTAGGCTACTTTTTACGGATGAAAATGATAGAAGGACAGTACTGAACATTTATTTTATTTATTTTCTATACTTGCGTTCATCCAAAAATGCACTTCATCCAAATAACAATACAGAAACTCCATTTTAACAAATACGTGTGTCCACAGTATTTGGGAGAATTGGTTTAGATCGCCAGCTCGTATGTGCAACACCTCCGGTCTAGCCACAAACCGGAAAAGACATTGCATGTGCATTTTAACACGTTACTTTGATATAGAGCAATGATCAGTGATTTATTATCACGATACATGTACATAGTGTACGATACATGTACACGTTTTGCAGCATGCAAAACATGCAATATCAACACTTAAGTACACGAGTATCAGCAATACAAGGGGTTTGCCTAATGTATGATCTTATAAGAGTTATTGCTTCTTTCACCAGTTATGTTCTTGTCACAGCAACTATCGTTAGATACAACTGCATTTGCTGTGTCCATACGTCATTAATATGAATAGTCTATTATTGAATTTAGTGAAAGTATTAAGCAAAAGCAAGAAAAGATAAACGGCACACGTCACTGAACATCTAAAATTCCTTTCCTTTCGCCTTACTTTTTCTTTTGGTTGAAGACAAGCGCGTAAACGAACTGAAAGTAATCCGAAAATTTTTCAAAAATCCCAGGAAGTCATCCAAGAAATTCCTTTTTTCACAACACCGTCATTGGAGTAACTGATCCTTCATATCCCTCACAGGTACAAAGTTACTCTTCTCCGTAACAATTAGGTTTTTCCTGTAATATTAGGTGAATGTTGGATTTTAGCTACAGTTCACCTTCCTATTTAAGTGCAATGTCTGAAATCTGTTACTTACACGTCAGTTCAAACATAAGTAATAGTAATATCTACTTTGAGTTTCGTGGATTTTTTTTATTCTCTGTTTTATTTCTTTATTTATTGTATAGAAAATAGTGTATTTTGTCCAAAATTTCTTCAATTTAAAAATAACAGAAGCGAAGTTGTTTATACGCTAGTCTCTGCTTAGATGTTTGCTATTAAATATACAAAAAGACTTCTCATCTTACTTGCTTTAATTCTACAACATAACTGTTTGGGATTTGCATTAATATCTCATTTTTTTACAAGGACAATTTCATTCTTTAAGTAATGTGTGCATGTTTTAAACTGTATTATTCCTCAAAAAGACTAATTCAACAGTGTATACGGTACCTGTCCCTGATAAAGGTAAAAGGTTGAACATTCTCTGTAATATTTTTTTTCTGTCCATCGCATTATGGCTAGAGTAAAGCATTTCGTATAGCCCCGGCTGCTGTTAATGTTCCATACTAGTTTTGTTATATCACTTCCTTTCCTGAATAAGAGTCTTAAAATTTTTTAGAATTTATGTATGTCTTTTCATTAAACTTTTAAAGGTCCATTTCTTCAAATAAGGATGTGTTTTATAGTATGCCCAGCCTTTCAATAGGAAACCCAATAGGAAAGATATGCATTGCTTTAGCACCACGACTTCCAAAATATCGAATGGATGAGCTAATATATATATATTATTTTTCATACCAATTAAGCTAGAAGTATTGGCAAAGCAGTTGTATAAATTTTACAGTGCTTTGTAGCATTTTTCCCCTATATTCATTCAAGACTCAGGAGAAAGTACTGTGTAGTTTTTATTCGATGAAAACTGAAACGGTCAATAAAATGTCGTGTTTCAAGTGCTGAACCATAACAGAAGTAATGTGACAATACATAATTTACAACACGGTAACGTGAACAAACATACGAGACAGGGTCGCGTGTAAACTACGAGTCACATGAATGAAGTGGCCAACCGGGTCACGTATGAATTAAAAATTAAGTATTAATGCATGGTGCGTGCACTAGTATCAAACAGTCCAGTTATGTATTACGCGTAAAAAAATATAAATGCAAACTCGGAGTTTTCCAATCACAATTTATAAGAGTTAGGAAGTCGTAACTGTTGTGATTTTATTATTTTAAATTATTAAAATTATCTTTAAAATTATTATTAATGTAAACATTTCAACTTGAATGATTTCAGTCATCATTAAAACGGATGAAAAAATTAAACAGAAGTTAGAAAGAAGTTGATGTGCTGCTTAAGAGAATAATTTTTATAAACAAACAGACTGTTGGATTTAAAACATGCAAATACAAGATTGCAAATAATTAAAATATTTTAAAATACTTTAAACATTAATATCAGTAAATGTAGAATATTGATACTTTGTTTGTTGCAAGAGTAAATAAATGGGTTGCGTGTAAATGAATGACACGATACCAACACTATCTTATGCTCTCTTTCTTGTCTAATGTGTACTGAGCCTATCACGCTGAAAAATTAGGTTGGATAAACGTCAGCAAAAAAAGCGTTACACGTTTATAAATGTTCTATCTGTTACCCACAGCTTCTCACGCAATACCTATTCTCGTTTTTAAATTACAACATTCATGAGATAAGTGATGGCCAGTGGAAGACACTTCCATTCAAGTTTTCCTGCTTCCACGATTTTTTTTTTTGAATAGTTCAAATAATATATTAAAGTAGCACTTTAACTATCTTAGGCTTTGGAGGAAGAATTCCAAATTCTTAGTTTGATATATTTCTTAGTGAAAGCACTTATAATGTGATATGAAGGATTATTATAATAATTTTTAAATGGAAGTATTCATATTTCAAAACATAGTAATAACAAAATTTGTGGGGAATTTCAACAAATCGTACATAGACTTGTAGTTTTAGTTTGAGGGAAACGTATATTACATTTATTGCAGTTGTTATATTTACAGATATTAAGAAGGAAAATGCGCCTGTTTGTGAGCTTATTGCCCTAGTTTGTATCCTCTACTTTGGGTATTAAAAAGTGTACATACCTCTAAATCTGATACTCTTCAGTGCAACTCCTTGCTCTTTGGTCTCTTCCCTATGTTACCCTATATTTTATTGGTTCAGTATGCGAATAGTATACATTTTTATAAACCCAAACAGTATTGTATCTCTCATGAATGCAACACAAACTCTTTTCCACCTCGATGATTTTTCGTCTCTAAAATATTGCAACAGTCACAGGCTCACTCCGCTTACTAGTTTTCTCAACTTATTCATGGGGTGGTTCACTGAGTAGTGTAATTTCTCGTCCCCCTTTTCTTCTTCAGCTATTCTAAATGTTCCGTACAATGTCAAAGGAACCCAATGATTAATTCAATGTTATAGTAATGTAAAAATAATATCCAGAGTGGACTGAACTGGTTTTAATTTGTCGTTTGTGAGATCTCTAATAAAAGTTAGATACTACTATTCTCATTTCTGTTTACAGTTCACTACTACTCTCGGAGCGATAGAAATTCGAATGTTAAATTTAATTCAAGTTCACCTTTTTCTTAATGCAGCGTTCAAAATCTGGCACTGCCACAAATTTGACTCCTGGAAATTTGGAGTCATGTTTGTCTAAAGAGATTCAAAAATGACGACAATGATAAACCTAAAAAATTAGAGTGTTTAATATATTCAAAATTTAAATTTTTAATTGTCGCTATTTTGAGAGTAATAAAGAGAATATCATAATATTTTGTTCAGTAACTGGCTTTGTTGTTATAACATTTTTCAGTAAAATTGTGTATATTTTAATTTATTATTTTTTAAGATATTAATTTTTTTATTAAAAACTGTATGCAGACTGATCGTAAACCCACACGACGTATGGGATTGGAGGCCCATGTTTATAGGGTGAAATTGTGTTTGTTTTGATCTGAGCAATAACGAGATATAACTTTGTCCAGAGAGTTACAGAACACCCAGTATTTATTTTATACATCATTATATAAATTACATTTTTTATCTTGTTTAATACAAACTTTGTAATGCTGTAGTTTGAATATATAAATGGAGACTTAAATTTCCTGAGCGGCTTAGTAATTTTCCTGTATTTATTATTACTACTTATTGCCTTCCAAGGGGTTAAAACCCATATTGCTTCATTCCAAATATTTTTCAATGTATCTAATAATTTTGTGAAATAAAAGCTACAGTTGTTTAACAAATGTAAAACCTTGTTTCCCACATGAATAAAAACAATAATTTATATGCCGAACAGTGTATTTACCGCTTTTATTTAAACTGGTCGTAACCTCAGCAATAAAACTAAATGACAAAATAAAACCTCAGATTAAACTTTTAAACGACGGGCGATTCAGATAATAGGTTAAAGGTATAATCCAATCTGAGGAGGGTCGGAGTATTGAATTGACCAGCAAAAACTCCTACATGTAAATTCAAGTGGAAACTGCTTCAACAATGCTCTAACTGCTTCCTTCTCATTGTTTTACTAATTTAAATTGAACTCATTCAGTTTATTACGAAAATAAAAAGAATTTGAGCGTGAAATCGGTGCCTCAGTGATTCGTTGTGAATATTGTAGTACTTATTGAAAATAATGTAATTTTATCAACCGTAAATTCTTGTCTACCTTTAGCTAATGTTTATAAAACATTTATTTTAGTTACTAGTAAACAAATCTTTTACTATACCAACAAATCTAATAGTTTTATGAGTGGATGTCGTTTAAACTGTTTACGTATTGGTTTCGACTAAAGGTTTCACAATTGGCATGAATTTCTCTTTTCAAACTAGGACAAAAACAACCATTGATATTGAATTAACTTCAAAATTACTGTAATGAAATTATTTGTAAATTCTAATTGTGATTAACGTAACTTTTTTAAATATATATTTTGACGTGACAACGTCTTAAATTAGGTTGCGGCTCGGAGTCACTCATGAAAAAGTGTAACGCCCGGTAACGTTACGATGCCCGTCCAGTGGGTCCGCCGCACGGGATCCGCACGGGATAAAGCAGATAACTGTGGGTCCGCCGCACGGGATAAAGCAGATAACTATGTTTATTCGTGAAAATGTGGAGTGCTTAGATTTGTCATTTACAACAACTACAACAATAAAGGTAAATAATTGTACACTGATATTTCATTATCGTAAACTATGATTGATTGATTAATTGTTAGATTGACACAAAAGTTGAGAAACTGAGTTTATAGGTTATGTCATACTATTGACAAATGTTGATAGTGTTAAGTAAATTATTAGTTTAAATCACTCTGCAATCAATCGTAATTCAGTCGATTGAGAAGAAACAGCGCGTATTGCTAGTCAAAACATTTAAAATAACAAATTATAACCTCTAACCTGTCATAACAGTGCGACCAAACAAACGAACTAAACCGACCAATCACTGTTATAATTTAACTGTGTTTAGCAAGAATTTCAAATTCCAATTTTAGTAAATGTTTTATTCAACTTTACCATTTACAATAACAAATTTTAATTAATTTCAAATTATGTACAATATTTTAGTAAACAAAATATATTTCTATAGTTAAAATTTGTGCAATTCTTATTTTCATTCAATTTCTTGTTCCTATTGTGCAATTTAATAATATTCATATCAATAAATATTCTACCGAGAAAAAGACGTTGTCCCGTAAAATCTTCGCCCGTAAAACCGACTTTACAGGCAACCATAATTTTTTTTAATAGAATATGAACATAAAACAGCATAACGTAACGTATTAAAAAATTAAACAGTTTAAAATCCAACATCTTAATATACATACATATAAAAGTTAGTTAAAATTATGTTCAAAGACAACAATAACAAGGATATTAGTAATTTTCATCCAATAAGTTCTCTTCCCACCAACCAAACTTAAACGATGTCAAATACTTGACATTTATAGAGGGTGATTCACGAGGATATGTAGAAACTGTGGGAGCTCATACCACTCCTAAAAATAATGAAAATGTTTATATAAACTTGGGTCCAGAAATGCTTCGTTAGCGAGTAAACGAATGATTTTGCCCAGATTTCAGCTCACCGTCAAAACATTCAAATCTGAAACGAAATCTTCCTGAAATTCTGGTTTAGGAAACGTTACATCTTGCTTGACACCGCAATTATACAAGAGGTGTGATATACCGAACTTTTAAAACTGATAAGCTCTAAACCCATTGTCAAAATTAACTATTTTACTAATAAGCCATAATCCATACAATTTCATAGTGTTAAATTCATTAACCATTTCTCATACTTTTATGTATTTTCTTTCTGAAAATTATAGTGATGTATCCAAAACACAATTAAGTAGTATAATAATAACACTCTGTTTACATAAAAAACCCCAACTACAGTTGCTTGCACTATTAACAAAACAATGCGTAATACCATTCAAACAGTTCAAGAGGTAACATGTATGTTTGACGCACGGACTGAAATAGCACTACTAATGGAGTAAGTGTTGGCCAAGTGTTAACACAAGGCTTATCACCTTCCTCATGGGATTACTCTATGTAATCCCCATAAACACAGATCTCTCCTGCATTAAGTTACTAGTAATAATCAAGTTTTTGTGTAAGAATTCGTGATTATTTTTCAAATGGATACCATAGAGGGATAATCTTGGTTGTTCCACCACCTTCGTTTAGATTTACCTGCTTTCACCGACACATGTGTATGATTTTAGACTTTCAAAAATAATTCACTACTTTACGCAGCATACTTTATATGAAGTCGTTATCAGTATGTTGACAGCAGTATTGTGGGATCACCGCGCGTTGTAACTGCAGTCATTTTGGAGGCATAGGGTTTATCTTTTACGAGTAAAGTCATTTGTTGAACTTTCAGCCTGGGTTTTACGGTCACTAACGCTATAAAATGCGGTAATTCCAACTCATATTATGTCAAAGATTTAATGGCACTGTCTTTTATTTTATAATTAACTATTATTCGGTTGAATTAAACTATACATAAATTTTAAAATTCCAAAAGTTTGAATATTTTGGTACAAGACATACGTTTCTTCTCTTTTGCATTCACCATAACTTATATCTTAAAACCACCAAACATATATGGCAGAATAAAATGTTGAACTTTAACGCTTGTATATAGCTTAATGTTACTGTTCTAAGTTACCAGTCTTATAATTCGAATTTCACTGCAAAAGAAAACTTTCAAACAAGTTATTTGTTGCCATGTTATAAACCTGACAGTGCATTCCTGTGTGAATCTAAAATAACTTAAAACGACACCACAGAAACGTATGAAAAACACAGTAGATATTTATTAATGACCACGTTTCCCTAAATATTGAAAATTGTACTATACACATAAAGCCAAATTGAGATTTTCCAATATTAAAGAACACAATTATTATTACAAAAGCATTAAATGCCAAAACATTTTGTTAATTCTTAGAATTTTCTCTCAGTGAGTAAATCTAGCTACATTCATCAATACAATAAATAAGATTGCGTGTTAATATCGGAAGCGCCTCGAACCACGCACAGTACGGGGTTGCATAAACTTGGCTTAGCAACATACATGACTTACTCTATACAATAGTATTCTACCGTTGAGGATGTCGTTAGGAGTGGAAGCAGTCTTCCTTAGTACTAAAGGCTATTGATAGTCTAAAACTTGAAGGAGAAACTACCCCGACTAAAGAGGTCTGGAACAGAGCTAGCCTTGACTTCTACCAGGGAGTCAGGACTTTTGTCTCAGTGTCCTAAAACTCATGGGATTTCGTTAGGAGGCGGCCCTTACCCACCCTGAAAGTATTATCACTCCGCCAGCTATCTCTAAGTTAATGCAGTGAGGGGTTCCTTAGCTTCGTGTACTAAGTGAATAAACAATGTTTATGTGTATCTCCGTGTATGTACACGCTCACTCAACTACCAATGACTGATAGTTCCGAGCAATGTAATTAGTCATATTAAGACAGCTAAACTCTAACACTGAAACTATGTCATTATCATTCAGAAAATGAAAGTAAAAGAGGCTCAAATTTTTAATGCTTTTGTGAAAATTATCACCACCTTTTCTAAATACTATTTTTGCTAATAAATAACTTTTTGCTAAATACTATAATAACTAATACGAAAAAGTTTAACCTATTACAAAAACATTCTTGAGGGTACTAACAATGTAATTTGATCAACTAACAAGTGTAACCGATTTAAGAAGTGGGATGCTCCATATTCAGTAACAGTTTTCTCCGACCATAATAGGAAAGAAGAGTGAACGTGAATAGTGCAGTGACCGCATTGAACGTTCTTACCCTAGCAGTATCGCATATCGCTTGTTTTTATACATAAAAATATCTTATAAGTAGGGGATCAAGCGTTTAGAATATATTAGAAGATATCCAAGAGATCAGATCAAAAACCCTTAGTGTGTGCATACAATTCTGACATTATTTGTGTGTGTTTATATATATATATATATATATATATATATATATATATATATGTGTGTGTGTGTGTGTGTGTGTGTGTGTGTGTGTGTGTGTGTGTGTGTGTGTGTGTGTGTGTGTGTGTGTGTTTTTGATAGTTTCCGTATTACATTGAATTTGAAAGATTTAAAAGTATATACTTTCTCTAACCCTTCATATTATTAAAATATGTTATATTCTCTAATGCATCTTTGTAGGTCTAATTACACCGCAATTCCTTTAAATTAGATAATGGAATATTAATATCATATTAATATTTTTCATGTTTTTAAAAAATTTATTTTTACCAAAATTTTTATCTTTATATAACATTTTATATAAAATTCTATATAACATTTTATATCACATTTTTATATTACATTTTATTTTTATAGCAGTGTCTGATAAGTACAAATATTTTTGCAATTGAACGAAAAAAATTAAAACATTTTCCTACTTCACTTTAAGAAAAGGATGTGTGTAAATTTGTTAAAAAAGTATGAATAAAATACTCTTTTTAAGGGAAGACATCCGTTAACAAGAATGTTACCACAGTATATTCAAAAAAATAACTACATACATATACAGCTGCAATTGCGGTGTATAGTTAAACAATTATATTTCGTTATTTTTGTTACAAAGGCATTGTTCTTGTTTGAAAATGTTATTTACGTAACTGCAATAACATTTGATAAAGTTTTCATAAATATAAAACAATATACTCCAGGATAAAATATGTTTAACGCTGAAACAATACTTATTTGATTATAATTTTTGTTGCAAGCATATATTTTTACTAAAATACGTTTGAAAAATATTGTTGTAAGACTTTAAAATGGTTTATTATATCAATTGAAAAAGAAAAACCAAATATACCAATATTTTAATAGGCTTTAAAAGACGCATTCTCTTTTTAAGAAAATTATTCATTAAAATGACTTGGAAAATTATTTATTCTGAAAAACAGTAGTAAAATAAAGAACTATAACGTAACATAACATTGCGTAGTAAGTTCGCCACAGAGATATTTATATAAGGCAATTTTGTAATGTTTCTACGGTGTTTGAACCAGTAAATTTTGATGTCAATAAGGAGTATGTAACTAAACCAACATACTCCAGCAATATTTTCTTAACATAAATGTTAACATTTCATCCATCACCAAAGTGGTACAAATATTGTTTTCAGAACGTATATATTTATTTTAAGACCTTTGATTTGATTTGAATAAAAATGCTTAAAATTTGTTCGCACTAAAGTGTTTATTGTAAAAACGTGTAATAATATATATTTGAAGTATAGTTAAAAAAGTAAGTTTTCCTTTATAAAAATAATACATTACATCTTAATGAGTTGAATATCCTTGGCCTACACGATGGTTCTTATGCTGACAAACATACGCATAAAACAAATGTTTGTGAAGTTATATTCTTTACTATGCCCATCAAGTTATTTACAGAATACAATTACACTTACGTGGAATTTGCACGAAAATAATATTGGGTGAAAAAAAATTTAAAATAAACAATGATAGTTTATACAGGGTGAGTCAGATATGTAGTCCTAAACGTATATCAGGAGAACGATTACATAGATATTACAAAGAACAAAAAGCAACACCTCTTTAATCGAATATACATGGTTTTCTTCATAACCTTATTGTGCCATACCTTTGTAAAGAAACTTTATTGCTGATTATAAATTTGCTGATTGTACTGTTTCGTTTTTTAATAAGTTTTAGTTGCAATTTTATTATGTTTTTGGTTCCGCCATTTCGAAACTGTAAAATATTGTTTTAAACGAACCAAAATGTTTATGCTAGTTCAAACCTTAAGTTAATTACCATGTGTTACAGATTTACGTCGAAAATTTCAGATTCGGTCCAAGAGCCTCTAGTTTTTGCACACTTTGTTTTTTAAATTCAATGAAAATATTTTATATTCGCCGTGTGTGATTTGTGTACTTAATATAATTGATTGAATTTTGTGTTTTTATAGGTTTAATGGTTATCCTAATATACATGTACCCTAGCTGACTAATCCTGACTATGTAATATTATATTTTTTTTTTACTAATAATACACAACTTTATTCAACTTTTAAATACAATGTTCAAAGCTAAAAACGACATTTTTATACAAATTCCCTTTTTATGTAAAAATGAATTTTACCAGAAATAAGTTTAAAGTATAACAGACAAACCTAACAAAAAATATTATACAAAAATGTACAGCTAAGAAGCTAAAGCACTCTAGCTATAGTATTAGACTAATATTTTGTTAACCGTCTAAGTAAATAAACATACGATGAGTAAATAAACACAAATCAGAAAAAAATTCTTTCTTTTAGGAGTTTTGAAATTTTTTAGGAGACCTTGAATTCGTTTTAATTTTTTCAATAAAATATCTTTCAAAGATTAAGTAATTTCTCATAAAAAGCTTTTAAAAAAATGTCAGACTAAAAATTTTACTGTTTTAAAAAATGAGCTTTTACAATAAAATAAAAATGCTCTTATTTTTTCAAAATATTTATGTATTGTAGGAAATAAACTTTAATAATAAAAACTTCAAACGATTTAAACTAAAATTATTACAGTAAGAACTTTGTAAAAACTTTGAATATTTGAATTACGGAAAGTTTTTTGCTAGTAAACAAAGTGTTTGCGATTCTTCTTTAAGCACTGTCACGTTAATTTCTGTCTTACATAATCGGTGGTACAAAACCCATAGTGTGGTTATTAGAACTTGCTATTACGAACAGTTGTTTTACTTTGTGCGAATGCAATTTCAATTAATCAAATTACTAGAGCAGCCCACGCTAAATTAGTCCGATGACATTTGATACAGTGTTGCCATATCGCTGCTGGCTCCTGATGCCATTTAGTTGTACCCTGATATTGATACGGATGAGTAAATTTTCATTTACGTAAAACAGTAATATGCTATGGGCGCGGGGTGTAGAGGTGGGATTACAACGCGACAGCACCAACGGGCTATTTAGTGCGGGATACTATATAAATAACTAATATTTTTTCTAACACTTTAACATAATACGAGTAATTGAATATATTGGACTAGCCACCAAGAGTCTTTTATAAAGCGGACCAGATATTTCAAAACTTCATAACTCAAGCAATATAAATTTGCATTCATCCACAGATTTTATTTTATATTAAAGTTTATTAATTACTGTAAGTGGATTTTCACTAAAATCACTATTTACATGTTATGCTCAAATTTTAAATCATTGATCGTTAAAATTATTTTTGGTAAAATAATTAATATAATGTTGTGTTATCAAATACATATTAATACTTTACTAAGCTGCTAATTTAATACCTCATATCTTGAATATATTATATATTCATTATTGGAGGTTTCACTGCAGCAATATCATAAGTACTTACAATTTATATAATTCCTCAATGATCGTAATTCAGGCCCATTATTATTATTATTATATACTCTATCGCTAAGAAAACTGGTTAATATAGTTAAAATCTTTTAGTAAAAAGCTGTTTTAATCGAAAGATATCTTGGATGAAAGCAGTAGCCCTGAGGAGAAAATTGTTAACGTGTATGTGGATATATATATATATATATATATATATATATATATATATATATATATATATATATATAGTGATACTATAAGATTGTCTATAATGAGTTTTTCATGAAGTAAGACAGTTGTAGTATTAACTCCACATTACAGGGTTATCTTTATATTAGAATAATGAATAGTCAACTAGAACACTTTTTAAAAGGGATCACTATTCATTATTCTGATATCTGTAATTTACAACGAAATATTGTACTCAACATTTAATTTTAACTGTTTTATCAAATTTATATCGGTTATCTATATACACTTCTTGTCTGGTTTAAATAAATGACTTAGCAAGTATTCTTTTGTCAACCTCTTGTCTTTTTTCCCATATATTTATCATCATCAAGCCTATAGTTAATTGTGTTTCAACAACTTGTAGGAACAATGCGATTTAACTAAACATGTAGCAATAATGACTTTTCCATGGAAATTCACTTACAATGACTACTTTTTCTTTCTTTCTAATTTTTCATTCTATCAATATGGAATAAATTCTATGGACACATAAAAAGTCCAAATGTATAGTTATGGTTAGAAAAGTCTACTTTAACTAATACTCAAGGTAGTGGTTTAATATTTTGTAATATTATGTAATTTTATGTAATTTTCATAATAAGTATTGGCTATTTGTAATGATTTGATTAATTATAATCACCTGCATACAAGTTAAAACAGCAGTTCACAAACAGAATCTGCTATTGAGAGACCTATTGTTGCTGTGCCTTTGATCATACAACCAAAGAAATGAACGTGATTCAGGTCGAACGCAGCGCCAAAAGAGAAAAGAAAACAAGATTCTTACTATAAAATGTCCTTCATTATACATATATTTCAAACTTTAATAATTGGCACATTTATTAACGACTTTACACAATTACACTTTAAATTTATAAATTAAAGGCCCATCTTTATTGTTGAAAGTACAATGTCAGAACTGTGACAATTAGGGATTGAGGAGGCAACGTTCTGTTTAAAAGAATAAGTGATGAAACATGTTTAACATACAAATATAACCTGATCGGGAGAAAAATATATAGCTGTTTTGGAATTCATTTCTTTTTTGATTGGATACGTTGTTCAAACATACATTTCTGTCTCTATGGTTACTAACATTAACTAATGACGTTTATAAAATAAAGATATTTATGTTCATATAACTACTGTTACAAACAATAGCATTTTTTTCTGCCAAATAGTTTTATTCCTTAAGATGATGCAATCGGGTATCTGTTGGATCCGCCATCTTTAGACATTTTATTGTTTAAGACTGGCTAACCAACTCATCCAAACGATTTACAAATACTTCCTCTGTACGACGTTTTCTCCATCTATTAAGAACAACATTACTTATCGTGTTCACAATTATTCCTGCAATGTTGTATACTAGTTAAATCTATTTGGGGCGTACATAGATTATATGGCGTACTATATGGAAATTATACAAAAAGATAAGATACAAGATATACAAAAACAAGTTGGAGCAAGTCTTATTGAATATGACCTGAGCATTCTAAAACACTTTTTTGGTGCGCATTGTAATGCATATCACTTATATATAACCATTTCTTTCCTTAATTTTGAATGACCACCATCTATAAACTTTACGAGATATAAGTAAATATCGAAAATCATACATGTCAAACATATCGATTTCTATGAGATACACCTAAAATCCGTTTATTATTCCAAAAGAAGTATCTATGAAAAACATTGTATGTATTAAAAAAAGTAATTGTTTTTTCGACACAATTATTTGACATCTGGTTATAGATTTTAAAACGGTAGTATATTGTTTAACTTTTTATATATTATTGATGCGTTCCAGCTTAAAATTAAATATTAAAATGCATTTTGCTTTTAAGATTCATTAACTTTTCATGTGAAATTGCATTAAAAACATACAGAGTTTATAGTTGCAGACATATTTAACATGTATCTTTAAGAAAAATTCTCAGATTAAAAAGATGACGCATCTGAATGTGGTTATTGTTATAAAATAATGGCCTCCTGCATTACCAAGCAGATGTTCCACACAACAGAGGAAAGCCGATCTAATTCCATGATTGTAGTTTAATGAAAGCCCATTCTTTATATAACTAAGTATAAAGTATCCGTGTACAGTATTTCATTATGTGTGATGTATGATAAAGTAATCAGTATAATATTTTGGTTAGTCCAAAATGTTTCTTTAAAACTACTTTAAAAATATTAAGTACTTAAGATTGCGGAGTAGTTTGGTCAAAATAGTAATTGTGCAAACTTGTTCAGTTACTTGAATTATAACCGCAGATTTTCAAAGACTAATGAAGCTGAGATCAACACTTTGATGAAGAAAAGTGGTGATCGAATTTTAAACGTTGTATCCAATATATTTAAATACTCTATCATGGATAATAAACAAATAAAATAGTAAGGAAAGGCTAGAAACTCTGCTTTACTATAATCATGAACAATGTCTTTAACAAAATAACATAAAGTGGCAAAAACACAATTTTTTAAGTATTAAGGATCTGGAAGTTGCATGGTATTTTGTAGAATATAAATTTTGGGTAAAGTGAATTGTTCGATTCAAAATCAGCAAAAAATATATAAATAATCCAATACATGTGCAACTTTTCTTAAGTTGTTGCTCTGCAGAAGTGGCAAACATAGCTGTTAAAACCAATATTTTATTTCATAAATTTATCAAGAGGAAATATATTGTAAACGAGTAACCCTTTTATCAGAATTCGTTAGTAATGTACTTTGAAATAGTACACAAATGTTAGATAATATAATATACAGATAGGCATGATGGTTTTAAAAGCGAAAGTATGACTCCTTTACTGCAGAAGGACTTCTTCAAATTGTTTTCTCTATGGTACAGTTTTATTTGGAAGATAATATTTGATCAATGGTTTAGTATTATAAATACTATTACTCACACTACCCGGTGATACTAATTAGTACTCCTATGACATGTTAGTAATATTCAGATATTTTGTATTATTCCTTTAACCTATCTCCCGGTATTTACTTGCATATCTTGAGAAAAGCTTATAGTTTAGAATTATCTAAAAAAAGACTTTAGTTTTAGTTTTCAAACATTCGGTAACAAATAGTAAACAACTTTTAACAACTCGGGAGGTAATGTGCGTTTTAAACAAATCTGTAAAGCGTCTGGCATTACCAGGGCCTGTTGTAATAGTGCAAATATCGTGGCGTTCGTTTACAAAGACAATTCAATGTGGATTCGAAAATCTGTTGATTCCTTTTTAGAATTCGTTGTCGAACTTTTTAGATCCCGGCTTTCCACCTGACAAGACAGGGGACAGACTGCGGCTGTAACATAGTAAAGTGCATTCTGTGCGCCGTGCTGCAGAACATTTCCTACCTTGGTGGGATAAGCTGTACTGAGCGCCAGGACGAGGGCGAGAGCGGTGACGAGAGCGGCGAAGGAGGCTGTCATGAGCGACATGTCTGTGTGGCGGGGACGCGCGTCTTGTGGCCGTAGCGGGCGTCGCGGTGCTTATATAGCGGAGGGTGGCACCACCTGCCGCCTGCAGCGCCGCCCGCGCCACGCGCCCGCGCCGGCTACCGTGATAATACCGTGTATTTGATAAGAGCTGTCAACTTGTCGTTAACGCCCAGCCACTTCGCTTTTTCGACAGTGGCTGCTCAAAAAATTATTCAGTCACAACACATTGTGAGATCTTTTTATCCGTGTGGAGATAGGACTCTGAGTTCCTTTCTCACACGATTGGCACTAAACACTAAAAACAGATTTTACGGAAATCAAAACGAATGTCCCAAAAAGAGGCACTTTATTTACCCTGAGTTATCTTGCTTTACCCTATTGTAAATGTTTCAACAACCGTGTTCCACATAAAGATCGAGGATGTTGTACCACCAATTTACCTTCTGAGGAAAAGGTCTGAAAAGTATATATTGGTGTACATTACGTGTATCTTCAAAAACAGTTTGAAGTTTATTTTTGACGATGGAAGGATTGTGAAGGAAAAATGATTTTTCCGGACATTTGCCATCGTTCAGTGAAACAAAGTTTGTAATTATGTGTTAGGTTAGTTGTGTACCTGAAGAAGAGATACGATTGCAGATCTAGAAACGTAGTGTTATTGATTTTTTTTGTTTCACTGAACGATGGCAAATGTCCGGAAATCCTTTTTCCTTCAAAAACAGGTTCTTAACAGCAACATCCGGAACATCAAATATCACGTGTAGTTAAAAAATATAAGTATACTCAAATCATATTGATAATGTTTATGCCAGAGTTTCCTACTACATATACCTATGCCTTACGTCACCTAGCGGAATTCTGTTTCACGGAAGTCCTAAAAATTGCCTACTACTGCCAATTATACACCCAAATTATTAGTCAAATTATTAGAGCAGTATACACTCAAATTGTGTGTTAGACTTTAGGGAAGTTGTGTAAAAAGGAAAATGGAGTGTGTATTCAAACTTTAGAAAAGAAACGGTGAGAATAATTTTCAAATTAAACTATAAAGAGTCACGCAGAGAGTATTCCATACAGGGAGCTGGGTTTGCTGAATCTGCCGTACTTCTATGTTGTTCTATGTTTTATGTAATATGTTCTATGTTCTAAGTGTCCCTAAACTGCTGATCAAAATATTATTTTGCTCGCGGCAGGGATGTCCACGTTACGAAAGATTCAGGGACAACTTCCGAACTCAGCATCACAGGCTGCCGTTATCACAACATCTGACTCCAAGAGGTTGGTGTCAGAATACTGGTATTTCTGAAAATGTTCGATCTCTCGTCAGTACGACTGTGGCACAATAGAATGTATTTAATTTATGCTGGAGTGTGTATGAGTTTGCGTAGATTTGGGTCCGTGGTTTGTAATTTTATATGAATACAAACCTTATATAATAGTGATACAAATTAAATTCTTTGTTTGAAGGTTATTTTTGACGATGGAAGGATTGTGAAGGAAACAGGATTTTTCCGGACATTTTCCATCGTTCAGTGAAACAAGAAAACAGTAACACTACGTTTCGAGTGGGTGGTTGGTAGACGAGTGAAGACGTATTGTGACCTGTATTCCGTAGTTTAGTTTTAATGATTAGTGTTTGGTATAGTTTTGTATTAAGTGCATGTCTTTCGAGTTAGTGAAGTTGACAAAACAACATATAGGTTGTGATTCCTGACTTAGGCGTGCCACAACCCTTTAGTAAGATTTGTTTATTTTAACCTAGTTTGTAATTATGTATTAGGTTAGTTCTTTACCTGAAGAAGAGATCAGATTGCAGATCTCGAAACGTAGTGTTACTGTTTTCTTGTTTCACTGAACGATGGCAAATGTCCGGAAAAATCCTGTTTCCTTCAAAGTTAAATTGTAAAAAAATGAAATAAAGATATTAATAATAATTTTGTTAGTGTTAGCTCCAAAGTAACTTAATGTTAATATATTATTTACCTTATTTTTTATGTTCAGTTTCTTATATACAGTAATGTCAATCAGTTAGATTTGCTAGCCGAGAGCAGATAGCAGAGATCAAAATCAATTGATCTAGATACTTGTTTCCGATTGTTGGGAGATCGTGCTATGTTTTGAGTGGGCAATATCCCGACCACACTCTGTAACGTATAATTCCCACGTTTGACCTATTGCGAGGCGTTATTTTCCCAATGCCGGTGGTATATCATGTTCCATCACCTCCATCAGGGTTTTATGGTTAAAATCAGTTAAGTTTTACAACGTGTTATTAAACATGATACTTATATCATGTACTCGTTTGGTGGGAAAAAACCATTTAGTCACAGTACAGAATACTCGTTTTTAACCTTTTTTTACTGGTGTGTTAATAATTACTCTAAATCATAGACTGTGTACTTCAAGGCAACCCGAGGCAACCCCATATGAGCCAAACCACTGCTAGCTATGCCTGGCAAGGGTGAAAACGTCATCACCGTCAGTCAGCATTCCTCTTATTTAGACTCTGCATAAAACCCATTCCATAATCATGTAACCCTCACTAATCCAGCCCTTTTTGTTTCATATTTGCACGTGGTTATTACCTTAGGTTAACTCCTCACTAACTTATTTTAACCGTCTCATATTTCTACACTAATGTGTCTACGAGTCATAGCTTCCTCTGATCCTGAAATAATTTACTAGTTTACTTATCTCATAGTAAAACACCCGATTCTTATTGCTTAGAAAGGTCTGGTAATATATAATTTGGGATGACTTTGTCATAGGAATAATTTTAAGGATAATAACAGTAACTTTTTGTCGAGCACGATTACTAAAAGTTGTATTTGATCTATCTGAGCACTTAGCTCTTGAGTTTGGAATTAAGTGTCAGCTGCTTGAGATAGAATTCACAATACCAAGACTATCTATGAAGTCATTTGATTTTCAGTAGAATAAAATGACCAACATATATACGTATTGAATTCCTTTGAGCTTAATAGATATTAAAATTAAGTGTACCAGCGCCTAACATATCTTTTCTCTCTTTTTTAATTATGACCTTAATTTCCCTCATCATAATTTGTATTTTGGTCATTGCAAAGAGGCTGGATTTGTCAAACATTGTTTCGCGCTCAGCTAAAAACCTAGTTGCAGGGAAGAAGAAGAGTGTGATGCATCGTTCAGCTGGTTGTAGTTAATTAACAATGCAAGTCTTATTGGGTTGTAAGGATTGATGGGCCTGCAGTGCAACACGAACTCCGTAGGAAACAAAACGAGTTTGTTTATCTGGGTCAGATTGTAAAATTAATTAACGCTGTAATGTTTTCCAGTTATATGTGTAACTTATTCATTTTCGGTAATGTAATAGTAATCTTTGCAACTGGCACGCTATATTATTCATAAATTATAAAGTTCAAAGGTGTGTCAGAGGAAGTTTCTTTTACCACCTCCTACTTTTTTAAGCCCTTCTCCTAACCGATCCATTTTAGCACCGTTCCCAATGTCGTGAAGTGAAACGTCATTTTATCAAAGCTTATTATTTTATTACAGCAAGTCGAGCCAATAATATGAGACAAACGTTATCAGGATAAATTTGTCTTTCGCCTCATTCAAAGTTTATATACAAATCAAACGTTATCCCCAAATTGGAGGTAATAGTAACACAAATCTGTTCAATCATTTAGTCCTACATCTAGACATATCGTTTATCAAACGTCAGATCGTGCATTTCAAAATGTAAAATGTGATTTAATATCTCAAAATGTTTCGTTCAACTGTACCACAAAAATGAGTATTCCTGACACAACTATCAATATTCAATATATGAGGAGCAAACTTTCAAAACGTGTTTTGTCACACTCCTATGAATGTTGGCAAATTGCAAAAGACATTTTGAAATTTCAAGTTGTTCCTAATGGTTTCATCTTTAACACATTTCTTGTATAATGACAAATAGTTCACATCCTCTTGGAAACGATAGTGTTGTAGTCCCTTAACACCTACGGTTAACTTAAATGTCCGTGTGACTATCCCAGTCTTCCGTACAACTTGCTTTTCAACAATTGCATCCCTTTTGAAAAGTATTCTTTTCATGTCGCTAATGTTCTCCAAATTCTTAAAATAATTTGCTAATGTCGATTTGGTATCAAAAGTATGCCAATCTTCACCGAGCTGTTTAACATCTCCAACAGTTTTATATAGGGTAACGTACTATACCTTTGACAAAATTATGGGATTCTTACGAAGGATTTTTTCAACGCGTCCAAAGACGCGGTCAGCCGGTAAAAAGCTGTGCCCTTTCACTGGAAAGTACATTGTTATTTCAGTCATTTGAGTTTTAGGTTGATGCATATAATATGAAAGGGTTTGTACTACAATATTGTTCTTATTTTGTGCTCCAAAAATAACGAAGCTTGGGTTTTCCATGGAAGCCCGAATTCTCCAAGTAATTTAACAAAGCAGAACTAATTTCGGTGCTCCCTTTTCCACCTTTTACATCAGTCCATGTGTAAAATACTTGATATTTTGTGGGCAAGTCCACTATTGCAAATGCATAAAAATTTATTTGGCGTAGATAGTAAGCCTCTTGAGCACATGACCTGGGCAAAGGCTGTATTTGTTGTAAATCAAAACATAAACTTACTGTATCTTCAGGCTAAATGTTTTGAGTGTCATAAAAAGCTTTGGCTCTTCTCTTATGTACAGTTTTTTCAGCCATAAGATTATTTTATTCTTGTGAATTAGGAGGAGCTCTTTTTATTTTCTCTTTTAAAAGACATGTACTACAGACGTTCGATGCTGGAGTTCGAAAGCCAATATTGAACTCGTTAGTAAAGACATTTCTGAACATAGCAAAGGAAACTTTAAAACAAGATTCCTCTTCACTTAATGTAGAAAGATATACCTGATGGAGTTCTGAGATGCTACACTGGCTGTTTAAATAAACCCGTTTAGATTGTTTTTCGATTGTAGTGGCTCTCAGTGGCTTTCATAGAAGAAATAAATGCACAAACTTTCTCCTTGTTATGAACACTTTTGTGACTTTTGCGGTCTCTGCCTCTATTTCCTGATTTAACTTCACCCGCATTGATTTTTTTAGTTATATTAGACAAACTTGTTTTGCAAATTTTTGTAATATCCAAGAAAAAATTTTTACAAACAGGAATCCTCTTACCATTTACTGCAGAAGGAATGAAATATGTTGTAGTAAGTTACCATCACAATCTAGGTTTGCAACTGCTTTTCTAGGCCTACGCCTTTTGACATGGCTGATCTGTACTAGGTGTGAAACAACTACATCTTGTTGAAGTTTTACAAGTTGTTTATAAATCTTTTCCCTAATTAATTTAGCATCTCTATGTCTAATGTGTTTACACTGCAATTTCCTGTTATAATGATTGCAAGAGACATATATATATATATATATATATATATATATATATATATATATATATATATGTCTCTTGCAATCATTATAACAGGTGGAGCAAGTACTTTTTGTGATTCAATGTTATATATTTAACTCCTGAAGGAGTAGAATACCTTTTGGTTTTGGCAGCATAAACTTTTCTTGTTATTTTCTTCCTTTTCCTGCATCCACTGTTAATAGAACCTAAAGGAACACCAACATCCAATTCATCAATACTAAATCGATTTTCCATGCCTCACAACCGACTCCAACCTCACAAATAATTGATAACTTTCACTAAAATAATATGCGCTCAAGATTAAAATGCACATTAACCTTCAATTTCACAAATAAAACTGGTGTATGGTCATGTGACTAAGCCAACCAATCAGCTGCACTGTATGGCTCACTCTAATTGGCTATGGGACAAAACATGCTTTGACCTAAACTGGTCAGAAGACAAACACTTTTTGATCGAAAGTGTAATATTTGGACCTTATTTTTATAGGAGAGAATTTTTTATCGATATTGGCTTTTAAAGACCTTCCTTGAAGCAAAACAATTACTTCCCAATGCATAACCCATTATTATTATTATTTTTTTTTTTTTTTTTTTTTTTTTTGGGGACAAAACACGTTTTGAAAGTTTGCTTCTCATATATACTCCAGTTAAATGATTTCTTAGACCATGTATAAATAGTGTGGCAACGGATTTAACAATTCAAAAGTAAACCATACAATTTTTAAATATTTTAGTAACGTATACAATATCTTGGCACCTATTTGCTCCTAATATGAATGTTTTAAAGTTTTGTGCGTATATATAAACAGTGACAACGATCATCTTTTAATCCTTATTATGTCCATCCTCATGGGCCACTGAGGATCTTATCAATCAGGATAAGAGGTCAACCCGGTACAGTGCAAATTTCACAATACTGATATTTACTTGTGCGATATTTGCATGCGCATATTCATATGCATTATATTTAAATGCGTAACCAACTCATGCCTGGGGAACAACTTGAATTAGTCCTATGGCATTTCCCAAGATGAATTTATTTTTCTGTTACTTGATTAAACTTTTCGACCTGCTCATTTTAGTCAACTATCATCCCCCATTCGTATGCCCAATTCGGACAATTTATGTCCCAACTCTTGTTCTGTGTTCCGGAGGTTCTATTCAATCTTTACTGTCCAAGCCACATTTGCATATTATTTTAGCAGTCTGATTCACCATATTTAATTTGACAGCAATATACAAGATCATGGCTTAAATAATTGCGGAAAACACGTTTAATTATTATACGGCTACAAATAAGCCATTCACTCCTTCTGAACCTATCTGGATCTTTTGAAGGTTCCAACCGATCAAATTCGGGCTACTTTTACGACGCCATCCCCTAAATTAAGTTGACCACAGTAACTTGTTTTATTCAGTTAACAACATCCGTACACAAAAGTAGGTGGCAATATTAAATTTTACAATAAATTTAAAGTATAGTTAATAGACTTACACACCTACTTTTTATGATTTCATGTTTTTTTATTGTTTTGTGTCAATCTATCATTCGGGTAAGAAACCTTACTTTCTCTCCTTCTTGTGTTCTGCCCCCCTACACCATCCGAGGTCTGTCCTTTATTTGAATCCCCCGACTCAATGAGCTTTACACTTTCCAGATATGTCCAGAGAAGGAAGAGACAGAGAGATTTTAGGCCTAAGAAAGCAATAAGTCTTGGGAAAGCGATATTATTAGTCTACTTAACATGTGCGATTAAACATACATAACACACTTTAAAAAAAATAGTTATCAATAATTCCTTGATACTCTACACATATAATAATAATATTATGCGATTTTATGACTAAAGTATAAGTTTGGCGCGAAAGAAACATAGTCTTTGTATTAATAAATGCATTCCTTAGAATTAATCAAACATCAATTAGCTCATACTATACGATACACCCATAATAACAAAGGAATTCAATGTACTACAATATAATACTGCTATTATTATTATTATGTTTGTTACCAAATGTACAAGACATCAGGTGGTATTCTGTTTCCTTTCCACAGTGATTGATTGAACACTGACGTCTTTTCTACGAGTATATTTATTTTCTAACGTGTTCCTCAACAATAGTGCAAACTCCGTTCAAGCTATTGCGACAAAATTGCAATCTCATTCTGCCAACTGTGACAGAATTTCGCGTACGAACGCTAGATATGTCATTCCTTATTTTAGCGTATTAAAAATAAGTATTTCATACTATTCTGTATTGCACAATAGTTACGTTAAAGTTATAAAAAGAAACACCCAAGTAAACATTACATTTGTATCAGTATTATCTTGTTTGTTAACTGAAGAATTTTTTTTATGTATTTGTGATACATTACACTTACAAAATATTAATTATGACCGAACAGCTGTTTTTGGTTTTGAATATGTAGCCTATTTACAATATTGAGACCTGATATCAGTTATGTATTTAATTCTTGAATTAAAATTTTAGGCGATACCGGATGATCTAAGAAAATACATATCCATTGAAGGAAACATATACACTCCCGTTATTTTAAAGTACCAGTTGGTAGTTCTTTAATTTAAAAGTATAAGAATGATGTAAAGACAACTTTGTTTTTGCGTATTCTACAAGATTATTTACAATTCATAAGTTTTTCACATTCTAATATTGTTTCCAGTTTGCAATTTTAGGCCTAAAAATTTAAACCTACTATTTTAAAATAGTAGCCTATTTACCCAATAGCCTTCTTTAAAAGTCCTTGAAATAACTGTCTGGAAATAAGCACAAAGACTTAATCTCCTTATTTGAGTATCTATTTTATTAATCTCACGTAAACAATGTGAGTCTCTTGTATTCAAGACATATCAATGTATCCTATTCTATCTAAATCGTGTTATATATAAAACTAAAGATTGAAACAACTGTATTTCTTAGAATTCGAAGATGGTCACCAAAATAGGTTACTTAATTATGTTTGTAATTTGACTTTCTGTGCTTTTTGTAAGGTAACATTCACTTTCATCAGTAAATGCTGGTTATAATAGTTTTTGCTCCAATGTTACAACAATTTAAAATGGGTTTCGTCTTGGTATATATAAAACATTTTCCCTAATCTTGTTCAAAACTCTCAGCCTGTGGCAACTCCTGACCTATGAATTTTTTAACCTTGTGGCCTCGTATTCCTGGTTTCTTAAATTTCTTGATCTTTTTTTTAAGATTAATTTTTACTGTGGAAAAGTAAGGTTTAGCCAATAATTATCCATATTCGCCTTAAAATATATAATTGTGTAGTTTGACAACCCAAACACTGATCTGGAGAAACCATTTATGAACAAAACAAAACGAACACCAACTTGTGTTATATTAACAGTACATTTGTTGTTTACTAATTAGAAAGATACAACTAATTAATGTCTTAAAAAGCTGAGCATACATTATAAGATATTCTTGTAAGATAGTGGAAATTGCTTCTCTTATACTATTCAATCTTTCATACTTAATAAAATCATATTGCTTATACTTTTAGGTTTGTGTTTCCTAAAACACTGAGGTTGCATCGCATTCATTACTTTCACGTTCCAAAAACGTCTGCCATGTGAAATTTTGATGAAATATAACATTGCATGTATGATGAAAACGTTTCTTTGAATATTATGTCGATAAATAAATATCGAAAGCTTCGTATTATAACTGAAATTACAGATTCAGCTTAAGTATTGTTCACTTATTTGATAATGTTGAACAATGGGGTGAAAATTAACGTGTCTCGATTTAACAGAGTCGCTAGCATTTTGCAATTTCAACCTTGCAATCTGCCGAAATTGCAATTAAACTGTAAAGGGAAAGCACAACAGTAAAAGGGAACAACATAACAATAACACGGAAAATAACAATAACACGTGTGTTCAGTGACATTGTGAGCTTACAATTAAGTGTCGCCGCCATATACGCTTCCAATCACAGTTTGTGGTGAAAATGGGCAGGCGCATTGTCAGACAATGTAGTCAGCTCCTTATGTCACCTGCTTCATGCTATTCATTGAGAACTTCCAAAGAAAGTTTCAATGTATATTGTAGTGGAATTGCTCATTATTTTATTCAATGTTGCACGTGAAATGTATGACCTGTTATAGAGACCTATGTATAGAGACGCTGTTAACAAATATGTATAATTTAAAAGTTGATATTATCGAACCACGATATTATTATTTCATATTTACTTTGCATGCTCTTATCACATCTATGGTTTAAAAATTGAAACTTCCGCCATGATATTTGTAGATTCTTTAATTAAAAAACATTTATTTAACAAAATTTCACTGCTTAATCGGTCTGCCGCCTGAGGTAGTATATTTTTTAACACCAAAAAGCACGATACAGTCAAGCTGCTTAGCTTTCCGTGGATTTCGCTGTAAACGATGTTGAGAGAGATTTCATTTATTTAATTTAACGTCAAATACAATATTCAGAGTCGTGAATTACAATGCATAAAATAGAGATAACTATAAAACTTGTTTTTGACAACTATACACTTAATGAATGAATTAATAGACAGATGAGATAAACTAACTTAACTTTATAATCAAATTAAAGATTGTTGTTGCTAGTTGAGTGAAAGGTCTAAATGTGGAGAAAGGTTTAAATATATTTTATGTTAGTGAAAGGACTTACCAAAATTCTATTCATTTGTCACACAAAACACTCTACAGTTCAGAAGTGGTTCGTTGCGTTGAATGGCTTGCCACAGGATCACACACTGTCTATAGGGTTAAGATACAGAGGCGTTCAGAGATGAAGTAAGAACACAGATCCCTCTCAGAGTCACCTAGCATCGATGGTAGGTGGAAAGTTACGAAGGGATAACCACAATGGTCAATGAGGTCTAAAAATCTCACCTATCTTAAAGAAGGGGAAGGAGGACTCCAGCATCTGCTCGGAGCAAAATGATCTATCCATTCTATCCGTTCTAGATCTATCCACGCATGATTCATATTCAAGTAACGCCTACCAAGATTATTTGATGTCAATTACAGCCAAATAAGTTGACCAATCAGAAAGCAATCGCCTGATTCTACGTAATCCTTCGCTAACATGGGGTCAGGTGCAATGCAGACCGTTGAGTGTTCCTAAAAGGACCTTTCATTATTCATAAGGAAGTGTAGAGGCCACCTTATGTCAATATATCAAGGCAACATCTATCATGATAAGAGATAATGATAATTATCTCAGCCTTGTCACCTTGAAAGATTTGGAGGCTGCATTTTATTCCAGTCTTTTCCAATCAAAGCGGACAGATGGCAGTACTTTTTTATGTTCACTGTTGCAAAATTCCTTTTCACTTCTAAATACCCAATTCCATCAATTAAATTTTTTCCGAAATTTCGACATCTACGAATAGCAAAATTTGTCCCTCATGATCATCTATTACGTTTTCTAGATGGACCACGTCGATTTTTACTTTACCCAGAAATTTTTCTAAATGCAGTTATAAAGCTGCCAGAAGTAAAAAAACGTTCCCGCGCGCACTGCATAATTTTAGCTTCATAAACTGCCATTACTCATTAAACTTTGACTGGTTCTTTATTGGTAAACATCATAACGTTGTTTTTATTAACATTTTTGGTTTTATTCTTTTTATTTTAAAATTTTATTGTTTAAATATGGAAAAAGTACTCTTTTTGAGAACAAATTTTCTGTTAGAAAGTAGTCTTTGCCGGAAAAACAATAAAAACGTTTGAATGTGTATTTATATTATATTTAAAATGATATATCTAACATAATATTACAACGAAAAATAACAATGTAAAGGTGATTGAGGTTTATAACACTTACATATCACCTCATATACTATCTAATATTTGAAAATGGATTCAACATGTTTCTCAAGTCATGTATAACACTATGTTTTTAGAGACCTCCTTAAATAAGACAGCAATAATCAGTTATAAAAACATTTCATTTGAGTATATGTGTTGCCTGATAAAATATTCCGTATCGGTTTACATTATTGTTTAGTCTAGTTAATTGTACATTACTGGTGCCCACAACCCTGATATTTTTCAAGTGGAAACACTTTCTGCAGATTATTTTCTAAGTGATATCGCGACCGAAGGAAGAGCAATCCAGTAGAGTGGAGGTGTATTTGATTAAGCTCTATATGGGACCCGGAGGCTGCATTGTCTTTATGGCCCATAAACGTACAAGGAATTCATTTTTAAACACGAGATAAGTCCGCGCAGGTAATACTCCGTTGCTTGTTTATCGGAACAGATTTAAAGCCAGTACTTAAAAGACAGAATTTGAACAACCCACAAACACCGTTCTTTAATACATTTTTGGATTTTAAGGTAATAATTTTTAATGAGAGTTTCACAGTTTCAAGTACAGGATAAGGTACTTGAATTATGAG
Organism: Homalodisca vitripennis; assembly: GCF_021130785.1. NCBI lineage: Eukaryota > Metazoa > Arthropoda > Insecta > Hemiptera > Cicadellidae > Homalodisca > Homalodisca vitripennis. Next base: position 99,964,524 of record NC_060213.1, on the reverse strand, counting down.
TATTATTGAGTCTAAACTGTTGTTTCTAATTTATAAATATTAGATAGTGTAAATAAAATAATTGGTGCAATAATATTATTTATTGCACAGTAATAGTATACACTATTTCATCTCAATAGTCATAAGCGATAACTTTCTTAATGTTACTCATTTTCCGCCTAAACTATACCAGATATTAGAATATTAATTGCTCACTGATCCAGTCTATTGATTAATTTTTTAACTGATATAAATGTAAAAACTTTGAATGTTGAATTTATTCCATTTCACCTTCCTTTTATTTTGCGTTTTAGATGCCAATCATGTAAAGGTTCGTTTTGAGTTGGTTCGTCGTTGTCTCTTCAGACGAACATAACTCCAGGTTTCAGGAGTTAAGTCTGAAGTCAAGTAAATTCAACATTCAAAATGAATCAACCCTTCCCACCATAGTTACGTTATGTTTACATAATTCTTACTCAGAGTCTTGGCTCATCTACTTATCTCTATATAAGAGTGCACACAGTATTTTTGTATATATTTATACATCTTTTTCTCATGAAAATGTGTATTATATAGCCGACATGTAGAGAATTTGATTATGAATGGACTTATAATTTGGTTTTAGGATTTCTATATATAAGAGGCTGTCCCTACCCTAAACCTTATTCATCTTAAATTTTTCACTCCTCAAGCAACAGAAAATCTTAGATTTACGTCCAATGTCTTTATTGCAAACTATTAGATTTCCTTAATGTCTTCTCTGAAGTTACCAAAAACGCAAGTTATGTAATTTACTAGATTTATTTGGTCTATCTGTTACTGAATATTGAATAATGAATTAATTCCAACATCAAATGTACATCAATACAAAATTATAATAACTCGGAATTGACTGGCCACTTTTGCAGGTAGTGTGGTCAGTGGACAACAAAATACATCAGGTTTCTTATCAGAGTCCAGTCTATGGATTCCTAGAGATATCAGCCGGGCTGCTCCCCTTGGCGCCAGCACTACAGATTAATAATGGATAACACTGCATGAGTCACCAACAGAACTAAAATACTTTCCTTAATACAATCTTTATATTACAATTTTATATGTAGTGGGAAATTATTAATTGTAAAATGAGTTACTGTTATCTTGTAATAACAACAACGTTCTTAATTTACTACAAAATTATCTAACATTCACATATATTTTAACGTATTAAGGCAATTTATTTAAAATATTTGGGCCATTTTAAACAAAATAATGCTTTAGTGTTGACTTGTTGACTTTAGGTGTTCTGAACATTCGCCGTTCTATGCTTCTGGTAGGATAATTTAGGCCCGTTGTTCCTAAATTACCACTTCTAGTTTTACTTAACAACTTTTTAACAACAATTTGTACTTAACAAATACAGAACGTCCTTTTAAAGTTTAGTTGCTTGCCTATTAGTCATACTTTTTTGATGATGCCGTCATTTTCAGACAAGAACGTAGCCCAGACAAAATTTGGGGGGATGGTTCAGACAGCAGATACTTTCCCGTAGTGGAAAGTGAGTAAAGCCCCATTCTATTCCTTAAAAAGTTCTTGAACCATTCCTTTGTTGAGAACGATCTTTCAGAATTACACGTCAGTAATACTGAATTATTTTAATAATAATAGTCGTTTACTAAAAAAGTAATTGGAAAATGTAATATTTAGGGTGGTCCGGACCCTTGGACCCATTCGCTTGCTACGTCCTTGTTCTCAGACAGTGGAGCAGTTCAGGATTGGTAGTTTTTTATATAAATATAGAAGTCATTTATGTCGTAACGTATTATTTACGAAAGGTAAAATAAACCTGCTACTAAAGGGCATAAGCTTATAAAGCTATATGTTTTGCGCGAAACCATAAAATTTACGTTTCAGTTACAAACATTGGTGTATGCCTGATTATTGTGCTATTAAATCCGTTTTCAGCATTCAGTAAAAAAAAATGAGTTCACTTCAACATACTTTTAATATTTCTTTTGAAATTATTGATGAACCCCATGAACTAGGTGAACATGAGGGGCTGACTACATTGTCTGACAATGTGCCCATTTTCACCACAAACTGTGATTGGAAGCGTATATGGCGGCGACACTTAATTGTGAGCTCACAATGTGTACCGGTAATGTGACTGAACACAAGTGTTATTGTTAGTCTCCGTGTGATTGTTACGTTATTCTCATTTACCATTGTACTTTCCTTGCAGAGTTTAATTGCAATGTCGCTAAATTTCAATGTTGGTCCCTTTTAGCGTGGTTCTTTCCTTGCAGAGTGTAATTGCAATCTTGCACAATTGCAATGTTGTGTTATGGTGTTTCCTTTTACCGTTGTTCTTTCCTTGTAGAGTTTAATTGCAATGTCGCTAAATTGCAATGTTGTGTTATGTTGTTTACCTTTATCGTTGTACTTTCCTTGCATAGTTTAATTGCAATCTCGCTAAATTTCAATGTTGGTGCCTTTTAGCGTGGTTCTTTCCTTGCAGAGTGTAATTGCAATCTTGCTAAATTTCAATGTTGTGTTATAGTGTTTCCGTTTACCGTTGTACTTTCCTTGCAGAGTTTATTTGCAATCTTGCTAAATTGCAATGTTGTAGTATGTTGTTCCCTTTTACCGTTGTACTTTTCCCTGTAGAGGCTAACTGCAATATCGCTAAATTGCAAAGTTGAAACGCATCGACATACTAAATCGAGTGTTGTACATTTTTTTAATTGGGGCAACAACTACTTAAATTGTTTAAGCTATTCAATCAATTATTATTGAATGTGCCAGGAACATTCGTGTATTTCTTTCATACTCATAAAAACTGTTTCACTCTTCGAATACAGGACCCCAAAACATTTCTCAATTATTCTCAAGTGGACCAGGATACTGAAATATAATATAATACCTAACCGACACTAATAATTGTCATAAATGTTTATTACGAAGTTTCAAAAGAAAATGCGTATTATATATGTATTATGCAATAGGAAATATCGGGGGAAACTGCGGGTAAGTACTAGTCTTATATAATTAGGAATTTGATTTAGAGCTTAATAAATTAAAAATTTTAAAGTATAGAACAGGCTATTTCTCTCTGAAACAGTATGAGTAGTTTAGTACATTTTCTTTTTTGCATGTTGGTTTCATTTAATTACTCATAATTTATATGGGGACTATTTGAATAATGGAATCAAAGTTGAAAAAATTTTCATGTCTGTCTCATACACAAATTATTAATAATTTTTGTGTGAATGTAAAGTAAAATCAAGATGTGAGAATGTTTAAATATAGATGATGTGATCATGGAAGGTTAATCTGTGTTTCTAATGTTTACTATCTAAGTTTCATAAGAGCGCGTTTTTTATTATGATTTGATTAAATTGTTTGTCAGATCAATTCCAGAAACTTCCTAAAAGATTGTTAGTAGGCTACTAAGTCTAGAAATATATTATTTTAGTACACATGACCTCGGTTTTTCACATGTTTTTTAAACTATAAGACACGTGTTTCAGCTTTGTACCATCCAAACTGTATGCAAAATAATCTCTAAGAAAAAAACATTTAAATAACTGCGTAAAAAACGTTTGAAAAACACAAGAAGTTTATATTTTAGGGATACAGTTGTAAGTTAGATATTTTTCAAATTAATATTTTAATGTTTTTTTTTTAGTTTTTTTTAATTAATTTATTTTATTCAGAATGTTTCGCGATCGTTACTGTATTTTATCACAAAGTACAATGTGTAATTCTTCTCTTGTATGTATCATTTCTCTTTTCTTTCAATTTCTATAATTTTTAAGATTTTTTTATTTTCCTTAATCATGTATTTTTAATTAACGTTTTTATTATTACTCATTTATAAATACTTTATTGATTTCAAAAGCTTTTTGGTTTTTTAAAATATTATTTTAATTGCTGTAATTAACTTTGTATTGTCATATGAATGCCATAAAATTGATTTAATTGCTAATAGATGTACTAATTGCATTTAATACTGCTTTAGTTTATCACAGAGTTTAAATTAATATAGCAAAGAGATTTTAGTACCCAGGTTTTATAATAGAAATAAGAGTTTTGATTCTCACTCTGAAAAAAGATTTTGTAAGTGAATTCCGTAAATCTTTTTATAGTAGGTTAAGTAATCTTCTAACTAACCAGCTTTGTACCTTACACGGAAATGGATAAAAAATCTTCTGTATGACAATATTATAATAGAAATTGCGTTCTCGGTATTACCTTTTTTACTTTAATTTATCCTAAATTAATCCAAGAACAAACAACGACCGTTCAAATACACAAGCAGCTTCGATCACAGGCGTTTTTCATCTGTTGGATAAAAAAAATACAATATGTAAGAAAATTAATCGCACCCACATTAAGTTACATCTTCATTACACACTTAAAACTTGTAAAAATAATTTAATGTTCTTATTTATTGTATGTCTCAGATTATATATAAAAATGTAAAAACGTTACTTTAAATAGCTAAGCTGTTTAATACAAAATAATTTTTATCCGAAAATTACCATAGCATTTGTTTGCTTAAAAACTCGGATGTAAAGAATCATTTTATTTTGAAATTCTAAAAAATTAGCTATATTGTAAAGTGTGATTAATTATTTTTGATAGATTTAATTATAGTCATTTTTAAATACCACAAAGTTACAAAATGTTCTTCTTGGCCTACAGTAAAATAACTTTTATTTTATCCAATACATAACTTACAGCTTATAAAGATATTTGTTTATAAACGCTTATACACTTGTTTATAAAACATGTTCTGGAGGAGGAACCCCTTAATCATTGCAAGGAACTTAAAAGCTTTCCTTTCACGAACGGTGATAAAACGTGTACGTGGATAGTTGCTGACGGATTTTATTTTTAAACTTTGATGAACCTAGGAACTAAGAAAGCTTATACTACGGAAGAGAATGGTTTAAGAAAACTAATTTTGAGAGTTTAAACTATTTACTACAGTCGAAATAACACGGTTATATTCAAAAACAATAAATACATTTTTTAAGGATAAAATAACTACTGTGTCAACTTATGTCATAAGAAGTGACATTTTACATTACTCTATGCTCAGACCGAAAATTGGTGACCTATTTATTTGTGAAATATTATCTCAAATGTTTAAACTAAACAAAAGGGAGAATCCCCTAATCTCGGTTCTGAATTTCTAAAATTCTATTGCAAATTTGCTTCTTTCTTTCATAGAACACGTTTATTTTCTCCACACTGAATTATAAGAGGTTAAACTTCAGGTCTTATGAACCGTATTTCACTGTTTATGGGCAGCATCATCATGTACAGTGCGAAAGAAGAACTGAGAAAAGAAATAAATTCTGGACCAAATCCTGTTGCTGGTCAGACTACGAATACTCACTGACAGATAAGTTCTACTTTCCTCCTATACAACTTTGGGACGCATGTATTTCCATCATTCCACGTCTCTTTCGACGGATTAATAGTGCATTCTAAGCCCATAAGACGCAATGTGAACTGTAATAAAAACACAACACACACACACACACACACACACACACACGCACACACACACGCACACACACACACACACACACACACACACACACACACACACACACACACACACACGTCCATTATGTACCAATGATGTTCAGTAGTTGTATTTAATAGAAAAACGATGCTGATATACAATTAATTAGAGTATATTATACAATATACAGTGTTATGAACATGATAGGTCTCTAGGAAACTCGTCAATAAATTAAAACTCTCGGATTAAAAATATAAAATCAATTGATTTTTGTTTAAGTTACTCGAAATGAAAGCCATGGATTTTTTATTAACAAATAAACGATCACTCACCTTAACAATCCTTTTACATAGGGTTAAGAGACAGATTTCGATTTAAATTAAATCATCTCCATTTCCGGATCAAATAAGAAGAATTATTTTACGCTTTTTTATCACTCGTTTTGGGATCATTGGTTTCACGAAAGAAATAAATAAAACAAGATATATGTACTCATTATACTGTAATGGTCGATCCCTGTTCAATTATTTATGCGAAAAAATACAAGGTGATCTGTACTTTATTGTGGTTACTATATATGATCTTGACAAGTTAGCTTTGAAATTGTCTGTATTTCTTTGTGACCAAAAGTTTAAATTATATTTAACATTGTCTAATATTCCTCAGTTACAAATTTTTTTGCAAATTTCAATTTTTGTTTTAGTTTATGCTTAATCTTTGTACAACAATCTAACTGTTCGGTACATAATGTATTTTCGATCATTTATATTAAATGATAGATAATCCGAATAAAAAGACAAGAGTCATTGTACCAGATGTTTAGTAAGGCCTCAGATTCAGGGAAGATTAAAAACTTATACATTTTAATATCGAAAATATAATTACCCATCTAGAAACATATTTTAATTTCTTTGATGGTAGTGTATTTGATATAACAGTTGTGCTGAAACGTTTTTAAAACCAAGTATTTCATTCATTTTGTTTGTGATTAGTGACTATAGCTTAATCCGTCATGTTGGAAAAGGAAATGAAGGAGGAGATATTGTTATTTATATAGGAAAGGGGTTAAATTATAAAATAATATCTACTTCTAATACTGAGTATTGTAAACAAAACTGCTATATTTAATATAAGAAGTAGGTATCGTCTAGCTGTAAATTGCTTCTGTGTCCTGTATATCGTCCTCCAAAGATATGTAACACGATAGAATGCTTTCATGTACTTTCAAACTTTTGTTACCTGTATTGTGTATACTAATCCTGTCTTAATTGGGGATTTGATACTGATCTTAGAGAAAATAGAGTATTCGCCGATAAAACCCAGTTATTGAATTTTGTTAATAATTTAAATTAGTTTATTATGTCTTTAAAACCTGTATATATCAAAGGCCACTTAGTGATTCTCTGTTGGAATTAATTATAATTAGAGATAGGTGTAGAATAAGAAAACGTGGGTTCAGATCCCTCTTCGTGATCTAGTTTATTTAGAGCTAAATTTTAAACCTAAGCATTACTCTACTAAATAAAAGGTAATGGTAAGAGATTTAAACATATTGAAAGAAATAGGTTTGAAATCTGAATGTGCTAGTTTAAGTTGAAATGAGATATTCATAAGTAAGATTATCAAGTAAAAGGTTTAATCGTTAAGCAGAATACTAATTAAGTTACTTTATAAGTATGTTTCTATATGAAATTTAAATCAAATTAAACCCGTGTCCATTGATTAATTAATTAAGAGATTAAACATTTGGTGTGAGAAAGGGATAAAGTCAATGAGAACAGTATGAGAGATCAAAGCATATGGACGTTTGGAAAAAAAGTTATAGTGTTAGGAAATAGAATACACCTATTAGTGAATAGATAAACCAAAATTTTACTAATATGCTTTGTTGTGAAATTCCAATAAATATTTATGGAAAGGTTTTTAAAATCAAGAAGCTGGTAAAGAGTCAAAAGTTGACAGATTTCGTTATGTTATTGGACAGTTTCAATGGTTATTTCTGTGACAGAAAGTTTTACAGGTTTTAGGCCAAATGAATTTGTTATTCTAAAATATTGAAAAAATGAGCAGGACTTTTATTATTAGAGAGCAGGTCCTTTAACAACATGTATCTACAATATAGGCTACTATCTACGAGCCTATGAAATCTATGATGATCTATGAAATCAAAAACCCTGCTAACATTACAAAAACATGCCTGCAGATAAAAGGTCTATCACCCAAGAAATGCTCACCTAAGTGACGCAATAAGTATGTTGCTCCCTCCAAGAATAGATTCTAATGCCGATAAAAAATAACAGATGCACAAGCGATGATCATTGTACGCCCACATGATACCCCACTCACATTGTCGTTGAAGAGATGAAATGTTAGGTTTGACGGATTATTCCCTTGGGGGAAGACTCCGAAAGCCATTGAACGAGCACTTTCCTGTGTAGGAATTATCTTCTCTTTCCGTTAAAAGCAACTATTTAAGGTCTAACACTTATTGACCAAGAATCTTCTGCCACAAATCTGGATGTGCTTTTTGTGGTGAAGACTCACCTCGGTCTTGGTTGTAAAAACCCTTAGTCAATTTAATCATTCAAATTCATATCTACAACAGAAAAGTGAATAGTGTCAGATAAGGGTGAATTCGGTAATGAGTATTTTTAGAAATATCCTACACCGTTATGAGAGCATTTTAATAATGGTATATTTCTTTATTTTTAAGACAAAGGTTTCAGAGTTGAGGTAGAAACTATGATTCTGTGCCACCCAAAATTGCCTCCTATGCTTTATTTCAACTATTCCATAACCATGGCATTTAAATCGTCATTCACCAGGTAGGATATACAAATATGCACAGGGCCAGGTCCATGCAAGGACCATGGCTAGAAATTGTCAATGTATGATTTAGCCCTCATTTTTTAAAACAAAATTATTAAGAGCTGAATTATGTCAATGCTTCCTAAACATAGCCCTTGCTTATTTGAGGTTTAGTATGTCCAGTGCAACCCAGTTTATTTCCAGCTCTTTAATAGACGATAAATATATAGCCCTAAATACATACTATTGGTTGAGCGTTAGCGAAGCTAATCCCTCGAAGAGCTTGAAAAATTCATTTTTGCCTGTCTGTACGTACGATTTATTGAAAACAAACCTATAGACTTGTAATTGTGCATGAAGCTTTATTTTTATAGCTTTTATTTTTATAAGCAACATAGAGTTCAATCATGGTGCATGTCACTCCATGGGAATTGACTGAGCGTTGAAGCCTGTTACGTGACACGTGGTTTGGGGTACTTCTACCTTGTGATGGTACAATTTATAAGTAGTCGGAAATTTAGAAGCAAAAAAGCTATGCAATTTTGATTAAATTATTTAATGTGCGTTAAGTTTTAATAGTGGAAATGAGTGCCGTACATTTAATAAGGCATCAAAGACCTCCAGTCATAGGTCGTAGGCAAACTGTTATTATATATAAAATCGTTTAAGGGACATGAATACATTCCATTGTAATATATTTAATATTATTTACCATAATCAAATTGACTACTCTACATTGGGCAACTCGAGATTTCAGTAACCAGAAACTTTCCATTTAAAATAGTAATTGTACTTATCAGCTAGTAAATGAAACAGGATCATGTGCGATGAAATCGTTAAAACAGTAACTCACTAAAACCACCCCACTACGGTTTATTTTTTGTTAGCACATCATTTTGACATACGAGTATTATTATTCTGTGGCCTTTGCGTGCAAGTAAAATGCATACGGTAGAGAAAATCAGCTCCAAAACATTAACCAGATAGCTATCACCTATCGCAATCATTGCCATGTTTTAAGCATTTCCTTACAGTCATATGGTGACGTTTCAGTGATCAATTTCAAATAGCAACAACAAAGTCTTTTTGTTATTTTTAAGGAATTCATCACATAGTATAATGTTTTGAAGCATTATTCACCATTTCTTGTAGACAATTACCATATTCAAGGATCTTATCGAACATTAACTGTACATTTTTTGCGGCTCTTAACGAAGTGGTAATATTAAGCATTTACAGAACGTTTTGAATTATAAATAACATTTAAAACTATACCTTGTAAATTAATAGTCCCTGGTTATCCACCTCCCATTATTTCAGCTTTTAAGAATTCATTATATCCAAGTTAGTTTAATCATAGGAAATTCTAGAAGTCCAGTGGTGAGTTGGTAATTATATCCTCATTTTTGAACAAAAATATATCGTACTTACATAGTATATATTTTCTCACATAACTGACTCTATCAAAATAACACTTCAGATCACACCATATTAATTTGTTCTATAAAGGGAGGAATTTGGTGACGACAAGAAAATAACGTCAGAGACGACTGACGAGTGACGTTCCAATAGGAGTACCAATTAATGTTTTGCTTTCCAAGAGTAATTGGTTTCTGTAATTTGAAACTAAGCTCACTCACTGGTGGGAGAGCTCCAGAAAAAAAACTAATAAACCAACAAGAAATAGCGTTAATTGTTATTTATACTCAATTAGTAAACATACTTATTTGCAAACTATTGTCGATCATGTTTATATCAATTTCTTTTAGTAATAAAATATTTAGGAATCGTATGGCACTCGTGATACCTACTTAATTGAATGTGATTTAATTCCAGAACATCACACAAATTAATATAAGTTATTCAACATAATAAGTTTTAAATCAGAAATAGATTTTCATTTAACTATTGTATATCTAACGATGTATTCTAACTATTGTGTTTTCGGCGTTTTCGATAAAGCTCATAATATAATTAGATAACAGTATACGTGTATTAGTATATACACTGTACTGATAATGATCTTCTATTTCCTCATTACTATGATATTATTCTCATATTGCAGGATCATTTAGCTCAGTACTTGGTAACAAAGATGTAAACCTTGTTATCCATTTTCCGTTTGTGACAAAATTTGGATTCTTACTGTTTATTCGTTACTAGTTTATAATTTTCCATTTTTTATAATTATTCATATGTTTAGAAAATAAAAACCGCACCCTTTACAAATACCTTCTTTTTATTTACATTGGTAAAATCTATAAATATTGGTATTAAAATTGCAACCTCTCCAGAACCTTTGCCAGAAAAACTTTAACTCGTTATTGATCGTATCTAGAAAAGTTCACAATTTAGCGTTATCTGACACACTTAATCTGATTGTTGTTTCACATATCTCCAGCAAATCACTTTTTTTTTGAGAATACAACAATAGTGGATATTGTGCGTACTCTCTATCTACAATTAGAATTTAATAACTTTGTATTGATATAAATAAAAAATATTATAATTAAAATTCTGTTTAATACATGGTGGTTATACATTGTATACTTTGGTATTACATACATCGAGTATAATCTTTTATTGTTTATTTTAACACAGAGTTAGCTTGTATGGACCTTTTACTGTCATTCATAAAAATTATTTAATGACAGGATAAAATACGTATGTATACTGCTCACATTGGTAAATTCTTATTAGCTGAGCGTCAGCGAAGCCTATTACCTCAATTTCAATTTTGTCTACCTGTCTATTTGTAAGTCTGTCCGTACGATATCTTGTTAACGAACTAACCTAGAGATTTGAAATGTTGCTTAAAGCTGCATTTCTTTAAAGGCAACATTGAGTTGATGATGGTGCATGTTATCTCGTGGGATGTAGTTCAGGGTTAGCTAATATTTTTAAATTAGTTTTATGGGTTAAAATGACGGGACGAAATAGCAGAATAAATAAATTTGTAATGAACAAGCTGATCAAAACCATGGTGGATCATATGAAATATTCAAACTATGAAAAGATAAAAAGTAATAGTGTAGGAGGTCAATGTATGACAACATTTGATTTCAGCGCAGTCTGAGTTTTAATGCCCTGCCTATCTCGCCGGATTATTATAAATACAGCTTTGGAACTTAACCTATCAACAAAAATGTGAATGTACCATGTGTTGACATCTTAGAAAGATTTCATCAGTAGTCTTAATTTTCCATGGAACTTAATTTCTACCTAGACAAGAATGAGTTCTATGATGGTGCATGTGTAACAATGGACTTTGGCTGAGCGTCATTGAAGGCTTTCAGTCAGTAGGCTGACAAAATGTCTCTTTTGCCTGTAGGACAAATGTAAATGTACATTTCTGTATGGTTGGTTGTCTACCTGTCTATCCGCAGGACATCTTAAGAATAAAGTAAGCTTGAAGTTTGAGATTTTTAATGCAATCTTAGTGTAACCGGTCACGTGACTCATGTTGTGGCATTCATTCTATCATGTAGATACTAAAAGACACACATGAAATGTCTGGTTTAAGTAAACAATTACGCAGTACACACATACGCCTGTTTCGTAACTGCAAATCACAAAAAGAGGAACAGTAATGTTTATTGAGTGCAGTTAAAACGTACATTTTGACTTACACGATAAGTGAGACTTGTTATGCATTAGGTCATTGGCCTCAGCTGATGCGGGCCTTATCTGAACTCTGAGAACAGTCTGCACGACTAAACTATCAAAGAAGTATGGGGCACACCTGCATGCTGCTGCCGCTGCTCATGTGTGTGTCTGTTGATTTAACAGGCTGTCGATTGGCTTAATACTATATTAAATCGTCGAAACCTGTCAGACACGTAATAGCTGTCATTACATCGCTAGTTATGTAATGGCTCCGAACTCTACTATTACGTAATAGTTCTTTCGAAATTTATGACCTGATCAGGCATAATAAGAACCGTGATGAGCTTTGAAATTCCCCCTAACATTATAATAAACTATAAGCTGCCAGTATATAAATATTTAACTCTCGTTAAATTAATCTAATACAATATTTAACTCAACTATTCTTTGGGCAAAATATAAGCTGATTCATTACTTTAATATCGACTACACGTGTTCTTATTTTATTGCATACTACAAGATGCTAAAACAAATCCTATATTTACCATGAATAGGTACCAAACTTTATGAAATTTATACTTCCATAGCATTATTATTATAGTGGTTTAGGATGTTCGTGGTTTAATGAATAACGGCGCTCCCTGTGTTTCTTTCATTGAAAACTGTTTAGAGGATAGGATATTTGTAAAAGTCTTATGGGTCGAAACTTTTACTGAGCTAAATTTTCTAGAGCGCTTTGAAAATATTTATCAATGTGCAATGAATATACTCGTATTAGGAATTTTAATGGGATTAGAACGTTAATACCTGTCATCGAAGCTGTACATGATTAATTCATTGGTATTTTAACAATAAATTATAAATGTTTAGAAATTGTTTTACTCGGAAACCTCAAACGATACTTTCAAAGAGGGAAAATTTAGCACTAAGGTTTTTATTTAATCTGAGAAAATTTAATCAAATTTCTTACCATAGAAAGCAGGCCGGTTTGCTCTGAGTAAGGGATCTCTGTAAGTAAACTCCGAACTGTGTCAGTGATACATAAGATTTTGGAAACTGGTGAACCTTCTTACCTGAAACGCAGGTATTTAGACAACGAGTGACATGCATAACTGCTGCGTAGAAGGCCGGAGGCAACAAAGAGCTTTCTCGTACTTTGGACCCAAGTAGTACAATACCCTTCCAACATTGGGTTTACATATATATTATTATATATGAATATATATATATATATATATATATATATATATATATGTCACATATTATGTGTTCCAAATACCTTTCATTTACATTCATTATATTTGTATCAATTAAATAGCCTAATTTAATTTCAATAAACATTGACTCACAATCACGTGTATGTGATTGTGTGTGTGTGTGTGTGTGTGTGTGTGTGTGTGTGTGTGTGTGTGTGTGTGTGTGTGTGTGTGTGTGTGTGTGTGTGTGTGTGTGTGTGTGTGTGTGTGTGTGTGTGTGTGTGAATTTAAATTTAATTGTAGTTACTAACACGAGTTGACATTTATCAAAACTGAATTTCGCTCACATATTTATTTTATTTGGTACAATATTTGTAGTGCAAAATAGGATATAACTCCAAATACACTATAACCTGTAATTATTTATTAAAGTACCGTAATTTTCAGCATAACATAAATGTGTTAGCTTTCGAGCTAGAGTGCAGTGTTTATTATCTTCTCCACAGGGGATGTAGTTTTTAGAGGGAAACACAACGAAACAGCAGTAAACTCTCGGCGATAGTCGCTAAACCTGTCATAGTGGGGCTTAGGTTATCAGCTACTGTTGAAAGCCTCCAATATTGTTATCAGTAAAAACACTCACAGGTATTACCTGGAATGCATTAGCAGGCTAATACTTAGTAACGGTATTTATGTCACAAACTACGATAATCTGTGCTTAAATTTAATCATCAGTTTGGTTATAATATAAATTGAGTTTATTATAGCCTAAATGGATCCATACCTGTAAGCAGCAGTCACTTTACGCACTCACCCGATGCTTACATGGACATGGGAATGAAAGCTGTTGTAACAATTCGTTCGACGGATAGTATTATTAGTATTTCGGATTAACCTATGTTGACTAAAGATGGCTATTCACAGCTAGGCTGGAATATTTCAAGAGTTTAACTATGAAAACAACATTTTGACACGGTGCGAAACGGAAACCTAGAGTGTAATACACATGACGTAGCTATGGTAGGAAGGTTTGATTCAATTCAATTCTGTGAATGAAGAAAGTACCTATACCGTTCAGTGAATAAAAAATACCATCCACCAAAGGGATGGGGGGGCCAAAGGCTTAAAGGTGACTTCCGAACCACCACCAATTGCTGGGCAGGCGGGCTGCTTGCAAGGACAGGATTGCTCAGCGGTCACCCATCCAAGCAGCAGCCTCGCTCGACGTTGCTTGATCTCGTTATCATGCGATAACCGTTTTACCCGCTACACTACGCCATTAGCCAAACATCAGGAGAATTATTGACTATTTACATTATAATTGAATTTTGAGTTTAGCTTCAGTTCACCTTTCTTTTATTGCAGCGTCTGGTATATGACGCTGTCTCAGACTTGACTCCTGGGATCTGGAGTCATGTTCGTCTGATGAAATCCAAAGAAAGTCGACGATGAAGAAGCTCAAAACAAAAAATTTACATCGTTTCGACATCAGAGACAACTTTACATAGGTGAAGTGGTAGTCTCATTGTCTCATCAGGTACACAATTGAGTGAACTACTATGTTTCTGTAACGCGACCGATTTGGGGATTAATTGGTATTCCGCTGCCACACCGGATGATTCCGGAAAAAAAGAAATAAAGTTTTGTGCAACAACGTTTGAATTTTAAAAAACAATGTTTATTAAAGATTAATTTATAGAAATCACACAATTTACATTGGTTTAAAAAAGGGGAGAGCACTTCTGAATGATATAAAGTATTGAATTTACATTATTGAAAGAATTTAGAAAAGTTTTAATATAGGGCGACAGAGAGTTAACATGTCTACGAGTCTGAGGCTCCTGAACTAGGACTACCTTCCCAGCACACGCAGGTGCTGACTTCTGGCTTTGTCAGCAGTCTTTACTGCTGACCTCCTCAACAGTGCTGTACACTTTACAATTATTATTACGTCTTTAGTTAAAATTTTACCAAATGGATGAAATTTTTATATAACCAAATAAAACATAATTTCTTGAATTATTGTTAATATTGGGTTCGGGTCGTTACATCACCTCTCCTCTGGAAAAGATGTGTCATAGGATTAAAGTGGATGGCACATCTTGAATCTATGCACATTCGTATATTAATGACTTATTGTAACTTTTAAAATGTGTTTTTTTTCTTTGAAGTGTTCCCCAAATTATTAATACATATTTCTAATCTAAGTTTACATAATCATGATATTATTAAGATTTAGGATTATTACTAAAATTTACAATATTTCTTTTCAGAGTCACAAGCGGTCAGAGTCTTTTGATTTGTCCACTTTAAAGATTTTTAAAATGTTCACTACTTTAATCATGAGGGGGGGTCATCCGAACAAAGGAGGCTTCGTGGATGATCTCTGCTAATGGGAGTTCCTTCCTCCACCCTCACCGTCAGTTGGCTCTGGTCTGGGCCGCTTGTGCTCTGAGTTTGTCTTTGCCGCCGACTGGTCGTGCAAAGGCGCTTTATTCTCTCTATGACATATAAAAACTACGAGCAGTACACAATTTAAACTTACAACTAACATACATGACAATAAAATTATAATTCTTGTTTACATTAATGACGACAGGTCGGTTTTATATTATATCCTTGCAATAATGAAATTTTAGTCCTATTTCTATATGATCATCAATTAGATTCTTTTTTTATATCTTTTAGCGTTTCAAAAGTTAAGTTATTGTTTAATAATATAAGAACGGTTTCATTCGGCCTGCAACATATGTTTATTTTCGGTATATGAAGGTGCGTAATATTTCTTTTATAAACTATATTCCCTCTGATTCTTGAAAATATTTTACCACTTTTTCCAAAAATATCACACCTTGATATTTGTTTAATGATACCTGAGGTGTTAACAACAACTTCTAAATAATCCTTTACAATGTCTGTTTTAATTACAGATGTGTCATTCTTCAATATTTCTAAAACAATTTAATATTACTTTGTAAGGTTCTGCAAACACTATTAAATCCAGTCATTGCCATTTTGTAACCAAAACGGTGAGTTTTACATTCTCAGTTTAGAACTCTGTTACACTTTTTGAGTTACAGGAACTTAATCCATAAACAATGAATAGATGCAACCATCAACTGTATGGTGTAACACAACTTATTGAATTTGACAAATGTTAACATAAACTGTGTCTACATTGAACATATTCATCTGAGGCGAGAAGGTACATAGTACTACTGCCTATCTTTAGATATCAACAAGTAAATCGTGTTCAATTTTCCAAAAACTAACAATGTCTTAACCTATAGGTTGATTAAAGTGGTATCACTTCTATGTTTTATAGGTTTCAAATTGTCTATCAATTGAGCTTAATGGTACTGTAACAATCAATCTTATGCTAGCTGGGTTAGCTAATGCTTGTGCTGTACAAAGATCCTAATACAAAATATATCTTCATCATTTACAGGAACAATTAGTTTCATTGAGATGGTATACTCTTCTCAATTTTATTCAAAACCTTTGTGAAATCTATGTGGATTTAGTAGTTTACTGGCTTTATCTTACACAGAGTATATAAGTTCTAATGCTTTGCCTAAACTCTACTACTCTTAACTTAGCTTCATCAACAGTTTGACCTAAATGTCTTAACATTGTTGTAATTGCCATATGTTTTGCTAAGGACTGACAATGCATCATTATATTCTGTTCATTGAAGTTTGTTAATGATGTTATTAACCTGTCGTTGGCTGTAGATAACTTAATCATTATCTCATGAATAGCTTTAGTGTTACTTACAATTCTAGAATTTAATATCTTTCATCAAAGTTATTTGTGTATGACGCGAACTAACAACTGTACCACTTACTAACTTTAGTTCGTCTACCTTGGTATTTACATGTTCTAAATCTTCACTAGTCGGTACACCAAATAACCACTTTAATGCATAACCTCCTGCATTTATAAGTCCACGCTTATTTCTAGAATGTCCTACAGGTGGCAAAAGTTTTTAATAAGTCAGTTTATATCACTCTCATATTGCTCGATTCCTTCCTTCACTTCTTATATATTCAAACTCGAAGTCTTCATCCCAGACGTTTCACACTGATATTTTTAAACTGTTCTAATTCTACACATCTTTCTTTTAATGGTATCAGTTCATCAAGGATTTCTACTAGATCAAAGTCTAAAACGATCCTCCATTCATCTCCGGATATCACAGAGTCTTCTAGCTTCCTAAACACAACTCCTTGGCTCATTTCAGCTGCTTTGACCATCGTAATAATCATTAGTCCTGTAACAAAGGTTATACTTGACATCTATAATCTAACTTATCCATTTATGTTATGCATATTCAATGTTGTTTAACCTAACTTCTCCTTATTATAATATAACACAATTGATCTTCTTAAAGTAACTCGATTTATTCCTTTCACTTCTTACAACTTTTTTTCTTCCGGCCTTCTGTATTAGTACTACTCAGTAATCTCATGTGCTTGTGTGGATGTACTCAGACAATTTTTAGTCTTTAGGGATCCCTTTTTTTTGTTTTTCTCTCACACAACATTCAAACTCATTCAGCAACATTCGTTTCACATTTTTCACTTCTGTCAAACTGATCATTTTCACTTCATTCGCTACTGAGTTGTTATCCTACAAGATGAAATTTCAAGAATACTCAACAGCTTCGGCTTTTCTTTTACTTCTCTCGTGATATAACACTTTATTTCTACATTATTATAGTACAACTTGTATGCTTCTATTTACAACTCAACTTCATAGTCTTCCAGTCTGGACGGCTTCCTCCTTTCCCTGACTGGTCTTTCATTGTTTCCTTCTTGGGCAGGTTGTAATCCACTCGGTCCGGCTTGCTCTGCTGCTTGGCTTGGTACTGTTGGATCTTCAACTCCTCTTCTGCATCACTTGCTTCTTCTTCGAGGCTTACTCCTCTTCTTGCTTTCTTGCTAGGAACTTCTAGTGCTTCTTCATTTTCGTTCCCATGGAATTCTTCTACGCTGTCTTCGCTTTCTTCTTCTTTGTTTTTCAGTTCAACTACTGGCTTGATTCTATTCACGTGCACTTTGACGTTTTTCCCTCTTATTCTTAAAACTACATTTAACTCAGATTACGATTTCTACTATTTTGTATGGACCTTTCCATAAACTGTGAGAGTTTTTTAACTCTTCCCTTTTTTATGTGTGGTACATGCAGGTACACTAACTGTCCGACATAATACTCACTTTCTTTCGACTTCTTGTCGTAATGCTTCTTTTGAGCTTTCCTTGCCTTTTCCTGGCAGTGTTTCGATACTTCTTGAATCTCTTTTAATCTGGTTCGTAGATCTTCTACGTAATCTGAGTAGACATCTGTGTCCTCAGTTATAGTGAGATCTGCTTCTAAGGGTGTTTCCATCTTCTTTCCGTACACCATTTCAAAAGGTGTGTACCCTGTACACTCGTGTTCTTGGCTGTTGTATGCCATGTTGATCATGGGTAACAGTTCGTCCCAGTCTGACTGGTTTTTGTTGACAAAGTGGCTCAGCATTTTAGGGATGGTTCGGTGTTCTGTACTCTCTCTGTCCGTCCGTTACTCATAGGGTGGTAAGCAGTTGTCTGTAATTTTTTTATTTTCAGTAGTTTTGCAAACATTCTGAATCAGTTCTGATGTGAAATTTTTCCCTTGGTCTGTAATTAATTCTTTTTGGTACTCCGATTGACGTTATAACTTTCTGAACAAATGCTCGTGCTATGGTTTCAGCTGTTTGATCTGGTAATGCTATAAATATTCCGAATCTTGTGTGAAATGGTCGATAACAGTTAACATGTACTTGTTATTTGATCTAGTTAACGGTAAGGGACCTACTATGTCACATGCTAATCTATAACCAAATTCACTCACTTCTTGAAACTTCCCTAATGGTGCTTTTTATTTTCCATAGTCTGTTCGTCTGTTGCATGAGTCACATGATCGTACGAATGCTGTTACATCTGCTCTCATTTTTGGGCCAGTAGAATTTGTCTTGAATTCTTAATATGGTCTTCTTTATTCCTCCATGTCCACTCGTTGGTAAATCATGATGTAGTCGTATTACTTTCTCTCTCAATTCTCTTGGTATTACAATTAATTTTTCATCTTCTTTCTTGAAGTACACTACTCCTTGAGGACTTGTTTTGAAATGTTCATGTATTTTCAGTTCAGTTTTTGACATTCTTTATCTTTCTTTTTGAGCTGCTTTAATCGCGTCTATATCTAATAAGGGTAACTTTTCACACTCATTTTTGTATACTACTCTACTTAGACAATCTGCATTTTTTGTTTTTCACGCCGGGTTTGTGGTAAACTTTGTAGTCATACTCAGCTAATTTCAAAGCCCATCTGGTTAATCTACTTGAAGGATCTTTTAATGATAGTAAACCATTTGATTGCACTGTGATCCGTGTAAAGAGAAAAGGATCTTCCATAAAGGTAACATCTGAAGTACTTAACTGCCCAAACTACAGCTAATAACTCTCTTTCGGTTACACTGTAGTTCTGTTCTGCGGAATTCAACTGTCTTGATGCGTATGCTATAGGATGTTCTACACCGTTTTATTTCCTGTCCTAGCACTGCACAACCGCTACGTTGCTGGCATCTGTGCTAAGAATGAAAGATTTTGAAAAGTCTGGGTAGATCAACAAGGGTTCAGTGGTTAGTTTTTTCTTTTTAGTTTTTTTGAAAGCTGTCTCACAATCTGGTGTCCAATTAAATTTTTCATTCTTTTTGATCAATTTAGTCAATGGTTTGGCTATGTCCGCAAAGTTTGGAACATGCCTTCTGTAGTAACTGCATAATCCAATGAATCCTCTGATTTCTTTCTCATTCTTTGGCTGAGGGAACTCCTTTACAGCTTCAATCTTTTTCGGACAAGGCTTTACTCCTTGATTCGTGATTATATGTCCTAAGAAATTAATTTCGGGTTTTGCAATTTGGCATTTCTTTAGCTGCACACTTAAGTTTACCTCCTTAAACCTCTCTAGCACGTCACTCAAATCTTGTGCATGCTGTTCTATTGTCGGGCTGTAGACTAAGATGTCATCCATGTACGGTAGACAAGACTTTCCTTTCAGTCCTGATAAAGTGGTATCAATCAAACCTCTGGAAAAACTGCAGGGGAGTTTATAAGACCCATGGGCATTCTGGTATATTCATAATGTCCTGTTGGAGTACTGAAAGCTGTTTTCTCTTGGCTGTCAGGATGCATTTTAATTTGGAAAAATCCCGAATTCATATCTAGCGCAGTAAAGGAATTTACTTCCACCAAGCATGTCAAGTGTTTCGTGGATATCTGGTAAAGGATAAACTTCTGGTACTGTGCATGAGTTCAGATCTCTGTAGTCGATGCATCATTCTGTGAGTTACAACACCATCTGGACCAGGTTTCTTTGGCACTATGACCACTGGTGCTGACCATGGTGATACACTCGGTATTTTGATTCCCTTATCTAGTTGTTCCTCTATCAGATCTTGTATCACTTGTTTCTGTGCATGCGGCACTCTGTATGGCCTTTTGTTAATGGGAGGGTGGTCTCCTGTGTTAATTTTGTGGCTTACTTTTGCTGTACATCCTAAATTTTCAATTCCTCCAAGGCTAAACAAATTTCCAAATCGATGAAGTACGTTTCTAATCTTTGCTTTTTCTTCTGGTCTCAAATGCTCTATCTTTTCTTCTACTTTTCTTCTGAATTCGTCGCTTTTTTTAGATACTGTGTTGACCCTTTTTGGTTCTGTCGAAATTCTTTGGTTTTAAATGAGTTCTTCTAATTTACAGATCAGAGTGTTCTTGTACATTACTAAATCTTCTGGGCTTGTATTAACTACTTTCGTCCAACAAGTTCCATTTTCTTACTTTAGTTAGACTTCTGGCTACATAAATTCCATGAATTTTTACGAGTGCTGGTTCTGTAATTACAACTTTGTTCTCAATTTCTTGCTTTCGTTGTTTCACATTTTTCCCCAATTTTAGTTTGTACTAACATTTTCTGAACGGGCAGGTATGTTGAGGTTAGTTCTTGCAGTATGCTGGAAGATTTTCAGGCAAGTTTTCGTTTTCGTTAGGCTTCACTTGCGCGTTGATTGAGCGATCGGGTTCTACTTGGAAGGTTTGAGTTCGCTTGGTGGCTTATACCAAGTCCACTCACACAATCATTCGTTAGTTTCTTTGTCTCGTTCGTATAGGTTGACTGCGTCACAAAACCTTCAATACTTAAGACATATCGTTCTAAATCAATGACAGCTCTTTTTCCACCTAAGCACATCATACCCTATAACTGCAATATAAATCGTCAGGCAAGTCTGCTACTATGAACGTACACATCATTTCTGTGTCTCCTAGCTTTATAGTCTGTTTTACTTGACCGTAGGTGTGCATTATGGCTCCTGTGATGCCATGTACACGAAACATCAGTCGGTGAGATAGGTCCTTGGGTGGACCGTTTTCTCTATCATCGAGATTTGTGCCCCAGTATCAATTATTACTGGCCCATTGACACTCCAATGGTTCCATGAGCTAGTAGTTCATAGTTGTTTTCCTGCTCAGTGATGTATGCAATTTTAGGTTTTTTCTTCGCCTGTCCAAACCTTATCTTGTGAGGTTCAGATTTACTTCCTCACGGGGTTGCCAGCGGCGCTTCTGGGTTCCCCGCTGTAGTTTAACGGTAGAGCGTTTCTTGAACTATAACCGCTTCCTGAAGGTTGAACCTCTTTCGTTACCCGTGTTCTTTGTTCTGGCCCAGCAATTATCAGCCGTATGACCTTGCTTCTTGCAGAAGCTGCAGTGAGGACGTGTGGAGTTTGCCTTTGATTTACATTCTGATTCTCTGTGCCCTTTTCTACGGCAATATCCACATTCCTTCATCTGCCTGTCTGTAGAGCTTCTACATCTACAGTCTTTTGCTACGTGTCCTATCTTTCCACAATTGTAGCATTTACTTGTTAAATTGTTTCCAAAAACTTTCCTTGGTTTTTCTTCAAATGGATTTGGCCTTTTTTCTAAGTTATTTATTGCTATTGCGGTAGTCACTGCTTCTCTAAAATTCTTTGGAAACTTAATCCTTGTTTGTCTGCCAATTTCTCCGTAAAAGTCCTCTGACAAAGGCTTCCATTGTTCTTCGGTCCAGCTTCTTCTCTTAATACTCTATTTTACTTCTTCGTTATTGGTGGTTCTCAGTGTTTTGTCACTGACCCTCTTTACTCTGTCAGAGAATTGTTCGATAGTCTCTCCTTTATTTTGTCTGATGCTAGCTAACTGTTCAAAATAATAGTGATCTGGTAGGCTATCTCCAAACCTTTCTGTTAGAGCAGACTTAATTTCTTTAAGTGTTGTGGCGTTTTTGCATTTTTCATCTGATTTTGGAAAACTGTAGTGCACTACCAATTAACTTTAATTTCAATACTTGTAATGTTTGTGTTTCGTTCCAATTGCTCAGTTCTCCTATGCCTTGAATGCTGTCGAAGAATGGCATGAGTAGATCGGCTCTCTCTCCGTCGTAGGGAGTAATGCTAGACACTAGCTCAAATGATGGCCTGCTTGCTGCTCCGATTGTCATATCCATAGCGGATGGTGACATTCCTGTTCTGTTCAGCACAGAATTTCCCGCGATGGTTTCGTCTATGCAGTCTTGAAGAGACCTGACTTTGGTTGAAATTGCATCAAAAGCCTCTTGAAATTCAATGGTTTTTTCCTTCAAACGTTACTGTAGAAACTCATTGTTGATTTGTTATAATGATCTTAATAATCTAACATTTAATTTAGGAAACTCTACAAAAATTTTTACGAAGTTCGATTTAAAATATACGACTGAATTTATGACTAATAATACTATTTTTCTTCAAAATCCCAAAAGTTTTCTATCAAAATAAATTTTCTGATAACCAATCAATGATTGATAGCCTATATATACCCAATCCTATCAATCAATCATCATCAATTGATGTTAGTGATAATAATCCATATACATCATAATAAAACTAATTAGTAGATTAGCAATGCCTAATCAATTAACAATATTAATTTACACAGCAAGGTATAAGTATAGATTTTAAATAACGCACTGGATATAGCGTCTAACTTCAAATTCAAAATTAATTTTAAAACATCATTATTTCTCAATAACAATTATCTAAACTCAAAATATTAATTTTATCATAGCTATGACACTTTTGTTTTAAAGAGTGCTTCTACATTACAAAGATTTAATAGTTCATTTTTTTATCTGGAAACATTGGCAATTCCTACTAAATATTATTTAATAATTATTCTTATCTTAATTTTAAAATGAGAAATAGGTGCCCTGGAAGTGACGACCTGACATTGAAGTGCACATTGTTACTCCATGTTAGAGCAATTTTAATTTAATTTACTTGTTACTTAATAATTGATCACAAAATTAATAAGAAATTGTGCTATCATTCAATGCTGCATTCACTATTACACCACAGCACCTTTATTCTCTCTTATATCTATGTCTTATTTTATTATATAATTATTTAACGTAGAATATTTGGTAAGAATTAGTTTAAAAGTATAGCCAATGTTTCTTTATTATATTTATTTAGTTTCTGAATGTGAACAAAGGCTCACCAAATATCGCCGCCATTGTGACTGCCATGGTTGCTAAGGCTGTGGACAGATGATGTTGGTTGTTGACAGCGTCACCCACGATGTTGGTTGGTTTGCTCCGCTTCCGTCTCCTAGGCTGGCGACGTGATGAAGATGGCAAGATGGCGTCCTTTCTCGGCGTCCTTTCTCGGGTTGGCGTCTTCACGTGTAGATTCCTTTATCCAATTCCATCATCTCCTTGTTGCACTTTTTTATACCAAAATTTTGCAAAATCCAACTTGGAAACACTTTTCCTAACTGTTAAAACTATACTTGACACTGGATTACACTGTTTGAATAATTTTGATGTTCACGTGGTCACTTCGGCGTCGGGAAATCAATCAACTGTACAGTTAAATTGTCCCAAAGTTACGCGATCATCCCACCGCACTGCCACCAAATCTGTTAACGCGACCGATTTGGGATTAATTGGTATCCGCTGCCACCACCGGATGATTCCGGAAAAAGAAATAAAGTTTGTGCAACAACGTTTGAATTTTAAAAAACACTGTTTATTAAAGATTAATTTATAGAAATCACACAATTTACATTGGTTAAAAAAGGGGAGAGCACTTCTGAATGATATAAAGTATTGAATTACATTATTGAAAGAATTTAGAAAAGTTTTAAAATAGGGCGACAGAGAGTTACATGTCTACGAGTCTGAGGCCTGAACTAGACTACCTTCCCAGCACACGCAGGTGCTGACTCTGCATTGTCAGCAGTCTTACTGCTGACCTCCTCAACAGTGCTGTACACTTTACAATTATTATTACGTCCTTTAGTTAAATTTTTACCAAATGGATGAAATTTTTATATAACCAAATAAAAACATTAATTTCTTGAATTATTGTTAATATTGGGTTCGGGTCGTTACAGTTCTGACACGTCCTCCAAACACGGTAGAGCAACAGAGTTTTCTACACATAACGTAGCTTTGGTAGAAAGGGTTGATTCAATATTGAATTTTGAAGTTAGCTCCAGTTCACATTCCGTTTATTGCAGTGACTGGTATATGACGCTGTCTCAGACTTGACTCCTGGGATCTGTAATCAGGTTCGGCTGAAGAGATCCAAATAAAGTCAACGACGGAGAAGCCCAAAACAAAACATTTACATCGTTTCTACAACAGAGACACCTGTAAATAGGTAATAATAATAATACTCTTTATTGCAGGAAACAATTAACAATAATTGTATTGCAAGCGTCATATAGAAATAAAAGTCCTAATCTAATAACTAACACAATTAATTTTAATTCTGAGTAAAAAAATATTCGAGTAAATTTAAAATAAAAATTACTTTTTGGGTATGTGCCACCTGCCGCCGTTTTCTCGATAGTGGCCAAATTTTCTTGGATATCAGAAGGGGAGTTGTAATTTTTTTTTTTTTTTTAATGTTAGTGAAGACTATCCCAGCGACCCATCGCAAACTCGTCAACTGAGTAAAATGCTGAGGTGAATTGATAGTCTCGTTGTCTCATTAGGTACTTTCTTCATTCACTTAATTGAATTGAATCAACTCTTCCCACCATAGCTACGTTATGTGTATTACACTCTAGGTCTCCGATTCGCACCGTGTCGAAATTTTGTTCTCACAGTTAAACACTTGAAATATTTCAGCCTCGCTGTGAATAATCATCTTTAGTTAGCATTGGTTAAACCGTAAATACTAGTAATACCATCCGTCATACCAACTGTTACAACGGCTTCATTCCCATGTCCACCTAAGCATCGGGTGAGTGTGTAAAGTAACTGTTGCTGTTGGATCCATTTAGGCTATAATATACTCAATTTATAATATAACCGAAGTTACCGAGTCAAGCAACGTCGTTCAGCGTGGCTACTTCTTGCTTAGGAGACCGCTGAATGATCCTGTCCGTGCAACTAGTCCGCCTACCCGGTCATTGATGATAGTCCGGAAGACCCTTTTGTCCCAGGTTGTGACAGAGAGGGCTGCTTCTTAGGCCTAACTTTGCCTGGTAAAATAAGACATTCTTGAATTATTTTATTATTACGATGGTTGATTTGAAAGGATAACAGACTTTTGGATATCTGCCATCGTTAATGTTACATAAATAGGACACTAAATTTTGACGATTGGAATCCATCCTATGCTAAGGATTAATCACACATTCTATGGAGTATGGGTGTTCAGTGAGCATTTTCTGCACGGTGACAAGGTTGGTACTCGCTCTGATTACTACGAACCCTCAGTTATAAAAACTGATAATATTTTTTTTTTTACCTTAACCAGGGCAAGTTCATCGTCATACATAGATTAGTTTTTAATTTTTGTGTTTGCATAACCTAATGCGTTTAGGTTTTATGGCACCTGGAAAAAAGGATAGATTCTAATGCTCGAATCGTAGAGTTCTATTAAATTTTTTTATATTAATGATGGCAAAGTATTTGAATATATATCAACCTTCAAATTTAAATACACTTACTTTATAAGTCTAACATATAGTAGGAAAGACATATATTTCTGTGTTTGAATCAAGTTCCAAAATCGGTTCAATAATTTGTGCGATAGCTACATACATACAAACTTTCATAGTAATTCATAACATTAATATATTTAATGTGGAAGAGATAAGCTGGAGCTAGAACGATAGGATGTTTTAAAATATCAGAAATACAGTGAAAAAAACCTGTACACATTGTGCACACGCACAATCACAGAATGTAAAACAATATAACACTCCGTAACGAATCGTCCTTTGTCCACATTTCAAACGACTGAATATTTCGAGCTATATGTTGAGACACAAAAATAAAATGTTAGTGTTATCATCACGTATGCACAGTGGTCTGTTCTGTTATTAGGAAGGAGCACAAACTAATGTAATAATATTTTGTACAATGTTGTTTTTAGGACACATTGTCGTTCACCAAATAGTATATTAAACACTAGACTGGTTGTATTTTTAATTATATACAATGTATTTTCCAACTCTTAATATGAAATACTAGCCACTGTGTCAAATAATTTTTGCATTTGCACTACACAAGGTACGAGTATAGTTGACTAACACCAAGTACTTGATGCTCTGAGTTCGCGTGTTGTTTTGGAAATAATAACCGGGTTGAGTGAAGCAAAACTGAGAAAAGTACAATGCTAACCTTAAAAACTTCTCCGTATTTATTTCTAGCCGAACAATTATAGGATGTGTCTCTCTTCAAAGATAAGGTCAATTCACATCCGGGCGTTTGTTTTAGTTATACTGTAAAGTGTATACTTTCGTGAAGAATGAAGATTCAAAGAAACTAGAAAAATATCAAAAGTACTAAAAAGCGTTTTTAACCGTGTTGTATTTGTATTATATTTAAAATAAAACAACACTGCTATGATTTTTTGAATAAACATAAGGTTATATAGTATTTTTAATGTAGAATCGTTTTTATGCTACTGAACCCAAAACAGCCGCCAATCCACCTCATCTTATACTGAATAAACAAATCGATGAAAACTACAAACGCATGTCGTATTTTCTAGTGAGCAAACCAAAATACAAACTCAATACGCATATCTGAATTAAATTATTCGAGTTTTACTTTAATTTTTGATAATACTGTTAAAAATTTCTTTAATATTTTTATTCATCGTCAGCCATTCTATTTAATTGCATTAACTCAGACATTTAAACACTTGTTACATTTTATATGTATTAATAATTTGAAAAAATGTTAGCCGTAATAATGCAAAACAGGATTAAATTATGTCCTTTAAA
The DNA here is from genome assembly GCF_021130785.1 of Homalodisca vitripennis. NCBI lineage: Eukaryota > Metazoa > Arthropoda > Insecta > Hemiptera > Cicadellidae > Homalodisca > Homalodisca vitripennis. Next base: position 99,937,069 of record NC_060213.1, on the reverse strand, counting down.
AAAAATTAAAGTACTGTTTTACATCTGTGTTCGTTTAAGGGGGTTCGGTATGCCCTATCCTTCCCATGTTAATTTGGTGTACCTTTTTCTCAGAAACCTTTAAAGCTATCATTATCAAACTTTAGGACACTACTATTTAGACCTTTGTTAACATTTAGAGCGGAAGACATTATAAAAATCTATTTTTAATTTTTATTAAAAAAAAATTATAATTATAAATTATTTTACAAAAAATTAATAAATTTATTATTTACAACAAATTAAATAAATTTTCTTTTTTATCAAAGATTAAAAAAAAATAATACAAATAAGTGCTTAAATATTAGAATATTCCATGCTTTAAACAAAGGCGATGATGGTTCATATCTTCATTAAACTAAATTTTCCATCACAGATTTTTTTTATTTTGCATAATTTAGGTCACTAGATTTTAAAAATGTATATTTTTGTATATTTTCTGCTTCTAAAATTTAAGAATATAGTATCAACAACGTAAATATGACAACATATAGTAAGGAATTTAACTAACAGTGCCAAACGGTTTAATTGTTTTATTCAATTCATTGAAACTCCCTCAATGATATGAATGAAATTTCAATAACTCGTTAATAATATATCTCAAAGAGACTAATTTTGAGATATAGTAGTTTATTTTAAAAAATGTATAAGCAACTCTAAGAATAGTTATAAAAATGCTGGGAAAAGACAAACTTATTAGTTTTAACCATTAACCATTATTCGTTCATAACATGCACTTTATCCAAAAAAGTGTTCTTAAAATCTGTGAAAACCTTAATATCCTTAATAAACCTTAATTCTTTATTATTATAAATAAAGAAGCTATGTGATACTTAAGTCCTTGGGTGATTTCTGCATAGTCATATTGTGTCTTTCGTTTGCTTATATGTTTTTCGTCTCCTTTTAGTACGATCTCTACCGATATAGACCGACCTATACAACTTTTAACATAAGGTTACCTGTATATGCGAGCTGATCTGTGAATGCATAACATTCTCTCATAAAAAGCAAAAACAGATCTTGTAAAAACATATCAGAAATTGTTTAAACGATTTTGAGTATGAATCTATCACCTGCGATTTTAGTGTATGACTCGAGTAAGACCAAAAATAATAGACCAAATTCGAGTAAGGCCAAGATAATTGCGTTTTAACCCAAATGTAACTTTAAAAATTTGGATACCAGCTAAAACTCTCGGAGAAAATAATGGCAAGATGTGAAGTCATTTCGTTTGGCGTTCAAGGAACATTTGCGAGCAAGGTCGAGTTTTCAAAGTTAATACAGTTCACGGTAACTAGAACAAAACGGTAGTGCTCACGAGGAGGATGCGCAGTGGATCGCCGGGCAGATGACGTCACGCGGACCGACCGCCCTGCACTAGACACAACGCTCTAGTGCTGTTAGCTGTTTGTAGTGCGGTCTATCGCTACGACGGCTGTGTTTGTAATATTCGGACTATTTTACTGAATTTTATCGATAGACTGAATATTTATCCTCTTTAAAATGCCGTTTTGTGCCGTTGCCGGTTGTACAAACCATGCAGATAATGCGAAGAAACTGAAATTGTCATTTCACATGTTTCCAAAAGACAAAGACCTTCACAAACAATGGCAGCATTTTTGAAAACGAAAAGATGATTTTTTTCTTCTGCCAGAGTAATAGGTAAAAAAAGAACTATTGCGTTTTCAAATAGACTTTATGGTTTCAATTCGAAGTTTACAGGGTTTATTCAAGGAATTAGAAACCGAAGGTTATCAATATTTACTATCAGTGAAGTGTAATCAAGATGTGCTGCAGTCGTATTTTTCACTAATTAGTGGATTTGGGAAATTATACGACCACCCCCTCCCCACAGCGGTGATACATGGAATAAAATACCTGTTATTTTGCAAAAGTGCCTGTGACATATTAAAAACAGGCAATTGTATTGCTGAGCAGTGTGAAACGTTAAGTGTGAAAGTTCTTAAACATATAGACTTGGCAGAACCAGTACTAGATTGTGAAAATTCAGACTTGACAGAAGGCAAGTTGGAAGTGGACGATTTCTATAATGAAATATCACTGATTGAAAAGTTGACTAAAATAACTAATAACAAACTAGTTTACACTGAAGAGAATACAGATTTAATAAAAATGTCAGCTGGTTATGTAGCATACCATGTTAATAAAAAAGGCCTTTCAATAGGGAGAAAGAACTGGAAACTCAAGCAATTCTGACTGGTTTCGGTTTTGTCAAGGGATGCTCTAATAAATCCGTCACCAAAATGGTTAAGGATTGTTTAGAATTTGGAAAAAGATTTCCAACGATTTCACGGTGATAGCATAAAAGTCTTCAAGTGATGAAGAAGCTGATTGATATAATCAAAGGAAAGTTCAGTGAAGTGGATGATTCTGCTATTGCAACATATGTTAGAACGCGATCCTTTATAAGAATGAAAGAACTGAACAAGAATAAAGAGCTTAAAAGAGCAATGACGAAAGACGCAACTTCTGACACTGAGAGAAAAAATCAAAGAAGAAGTAAAAAACTGATGTAACGATTTACGTCAAACACAAGGCACTATTGTTCAATAATTTTAGTTTTCTAACAATTATAAATGATTAACTTAAATATATATTAATTACGTTTACTTGTACAGAATCCTTTTAAGAAATATATTTTTAAATTGGTCTTTACAACTGTTTTGACATTATATTTTAATAAATGTTTTATAGTGTATGTAGAAGATTTTTTCAATAATAAAATATTACATGAAACAATCTCATTAGCGAAATTATTATTTGACCCCTGAACCTTTTTCGAAAGTTTTAAAATGAAAAACAATAAAGTTTGATTGTACTTGTACAATTTTTAAAGATTTTAAAATCAATTACACTAATTTGTTTTTCAGTAATAACTACCTTAGCCTACAAAACTGTTATAATTAATTTCAAAAGAAATGTGTTAACATGTGAGTCAGTGTTAGTAAAATAATAATAGACTAAGTAAGGTAACACGAAGAGCCAACCATAAGCTTAGAAAAATCGCTTCCTGTTACGATTACAGCAGAGGAGCTAGGCATACATAGTGGACGGCGCGGCGCGGCCGGCTAGATGCAGATGACGTCACGGCCTCACAGCCAGATGCGCGTGAGCCCTACTGTCTAGTTCTAGTTACCGTGATACAGTTAATTAAAGTCCGTCTGTAGTCCGTTTGCGTCTACTCAATCATCCGGTGTTGAATCAACAAATCGGATATTCTGTCAATATAATTTACTTGCACAAGCTCGGCTTGATTACTTATATTACATACAGTTCTCTCCTGAGAAGTTGTTTAACGGTGCTAAGCCAGACTGTATTGTGTTAAAGCGTATAATTCTGAATATATTTGATCTATTTGGGAACTTTATAGCTTTTGCAGGGCGGCCATAAAAAATGCCGTAAAATAACCTTTTCATTTTGTTCTTTACAAATTTTAAATCTTTGAACGAAAATTTATTTCAGGTCAACTTATCTTTCTACCATTTGCTCATCTTTATCCTCTGTTAAGCCAGCTCTACTGGATATCTAATTCCGTAGTAAACGTATCTTATTTTAACTTTCCCACCCTGATGTACTAATTCTTTTAGTTTACTTAAATTCTTCCGATCTGTCCTCAATCACTAAAACTATCCTACCAGTAAACTTACATCCTTAATAAACCAAACCTCTTTTATTTTCTAATAATAAATTTATTACCTTGGTCACATTCCATGTTCAACTTCGAATCATTTCTCTTCACGCTGGGTCTATTATCAGTTGCACATCCTGATCAACGCACAATACTAATCAGGTAAACTTGTACAGCATAACAAACAGTGAAATTTTGCTACAATCTATGAACTATTTCAATTACACCCTAACCCCCCCCCCTTAAAATTATACCCTTCCTCATGAGATCGAGATAAAGATGAAAGTTAAAGAACTGCAGTGCCCAGCTGTTCAGGAGGAAGGTCGCCTCACTTCTCACAGCTCAAGAGCGATTAGATGTGCCTCTACAGAGCAGTGGCGTAGCGAAGGGGGGGGTCCAGGGGGACCGGACCCCCCCCCGAAATTTTAGAACATATTAAAAAATAAAGCATGAAGCAGGAGAAAAAAGGAGAGTTATCATTACTCTTGTCTACAAACATTAAATTGATTGATTTAATTGATTGAAGTGACCGTTGTTAAAAATATAATTGTCCTTTCGTTTAAATCATAAAGTATCAAACGATACTTTTGGGTTCGGCCTTTCGGATAGTGCAGTGTAATCACGGTATTTCTATAGGGCGCGGTCACGTGACGTCGCAAAGTAACCTGAACCGTAACACGGCGAACAGTTTAAATTAGCGACCACTTCGTTCAAATTCGTCTTGGGGACGTAAAATTACTGCTTAGAATTAAGTTACGACGTTGATTTTAGGTGTCATTAAACTGTTAACGTATATATAATTATCTAAAAAAATATAAAAAATTACTTTCGGTCGGAAAATACACTTGAAAAACTCTACTGATTAGAACTTCAACTAATTTGGACTTCAGTGATTGAGGTAAACGTGGTGTTTTCGATTGAGTTAGGACGACGATTTTTGATATCATCAAACTGTACACTGTACCTATATAATAATTATCGAGAAAAAAGTCACTTCCGGTCGGTAAATACCGAAGAAAAGCTCTCTACAGATTCAAGTTTTGACGATTTTGGATTTCACTGGTTGAGGTAAAATTGGTACTTATAATTATGTTAAGACGGTGATTTTAGGTATTAATCAACGCCGACTAATACATATATAATTATCAAGAAAAAAAAATTAAATTACTTGCCGTTGAAAAATACCTAGGAAAAGCTCTACTGATTCAGATTTTGACGATTTTGGATTTCACTGGTTCAGTCGTTGAGATAAAGGTGGTACTTAGAATTATATTATAACATTGATTTTAGGTATCAATTGAACGCCGACTAATACCTATAATAATTATAGAAGAAAATACACCAGAAACTCTACTGATAAGAAGTTCCGACTACTTTGGATTTAACTGACAGGTATTATTTCATTTTTCTTAGTATATTCCGATCGGAAGTGATTAATTTTGTTTTTTTTTCTCGATAACTATATATTTATTAGGCGGCGTTGAATTAATCTCTAAAATCAATGTCCTAACATAATTATAAGTACTACTTTTACCTCAACCACTCAACCAGTGAAATCCAAAATCGTCACAACTTAAATCAGTAGAGAGCTTTTCTTCGGTATTTACCGACCGGAAGTGATTTTGTTCTCGATAATTATATAGGTAGTCGAGTACAGTTTAACGATAACAAAAAATTCTTCGTCCTAACTCAATCACAAATACCACGTTTACCTCAATAATCGAAGTCCGAAGTAGTTGAAGTTCCAATCATTTGAGTTTTTCAGGTGTATTTTATTTCCGACCGTAAGTGATTTTTTTTATTTTTTCCGATAATTATATACTCGTCTACAGTGTAATGATACAAAAAATCGTCATTATAACTCATTCATAAACACCTCAATCAGTGAATTCCAAAGAAGCCGAACTTCTAATCAGTAGAGTTTTTCCTTTGTATTTTCCGACCGTTAGTTTGATCTGTACCCGAGCAACGCTCGAAAATTGCCCTCCTTTTCTAAAGGGCTTTCGGCTGTCAGTGGTCCAATGTCCACGAAGGGGTATTTAATTTTCTCCACAGAATATAGTTATGTCAATTATACGCTTGAGCGAAGCTCTGTTTTGTTATTTTTCTTTCTTATCCAGTGAATCCAACATCACTTTGGTGTCTTCTACTCGGCCAGAATCAAATTTCGTAAAGTTTTTGTAGCTATACAAGAAAATTTTTGGTACTAGAGTTGCTGTGAGAGTTTAATTTGCCTATTAAATCTTTCCACTTTCTATAAGGTGTAGTTACTAATGCTCCATATTTTTGGTATTTACCTTTTACCAGTGAATTCATTGGCAAATAACACACAAAACGTCCCCCGGATTCCCCGGTTTCGGACCCCCCCCCCCGAACGAAATTTCTGGCTACGCTACTGCTACAGAGTGTTGTGTACTGCAATTTCATATAATAACTTATTACCTAGCTACATTCTAGATTTATTAATGTCTTATTTTTAATCCTAATATATGGTATTCTTGTTATTGCTATATTATATAGTTTATTAGCTGTTAATATTCGTTGTTGTTGCTTTCATATATTTATTATATCTTATTTATTCCTTTTATTGCACTTTTATATAGTTTATTATTGTTGGAATTTATTATCTGTATATTATTATATAAAAATGAATGTTTGTGTGTTTGTCCTTTATGGAATCGTACACTATTTGACCAATCATTATGAAAATTTTAATGTATGTGTACTTTTCGACGGAGAAGGTTTATATGCTAGGCTATACTCATTTATAAAACTCACCACGAGGTGGCGCTGCAAAATATAAAAGTTTTCAAAGCGCCAGCAGATTATAAACTGCAATTACGAGACAATTACGTGTAGTAATTTGCCAAAGACTATTTGAAGCCACTAAGTTAGGATATATGTTTGTCTTTATGATAAATGGTTGAACTTAAAGCTTGACTGTTAGACCGCTTTATAATAAAATACATGTACTTGCATGAACCAGAAGTGCAAATACACGGGCAAAGTTTAGGTAAAGCGTGCGAAGCCGCGGGAAACAGCTAGTTTTATATATATATATATATATATATATATATATATATATATATATATATATATATATATATATATATATATATTATATTGTTATTAGTATCTAATTTTTGTTAATTCACGGCTCGCTATATTTCAACAGTTTGTATTTTAGTTTACATCTTGTTGTTTATAGGCTTCATATTGCTATTGTATCATATTCCTTTGATTTATACACTTATTCTTTTTACTTTCTATTTTGTATTTATATTATTTTATAGCTTGTATCAGCTATTGGGTAATTTATTGTAAAGTGGTTTGTCCGTTAATAAAATTAATTACATAATAAATAACAAAACTTTACCAATTGGGATGAAAAATTAAAATTTTAAACCCAAGTAACTAGGGCACACGGGAATCATATAGAAAAAAAGGTGTAAAGATTGTATAAACCTGAAATTGTGGACATCTATGAAAAAATATGAATCTATTTATCAATCATGAGTAATACCAAAACATGCAAGAGTGAGGATTGAAACTTTGAACTTCGACTATATGTAGGTTATGATTGCTTGCAAAGAAATGACCACTCTCAACAAAGTATAAGGTCAGAATACCCTCAATATTAAATGAATAGTATTTTATGATTTACGCTGTCAAAAGCTTTTGAAAATGTAAAAGAATGAGAATTGTGCTTTGTTTACCCTTAAATATAAAAAGTCCAAACCCCTATGCCCCCTAGCCCCCTATGCTATGTTATGGCCCTAGCGGTCTTTTTGTTTAGCCCTAACTCCGCCTCTTAAATAAAGGCATATTTCATTTCATTTCAAATATACAAGGATTGTCTACAAGATACCTTTAATAGCACCTTCCAACAACGTAAATAGTACAATAGCCGTATTGGTTAGAAAATTATTGATTTAACAATGCACAATTCTTTTTCTTATTTTCCCAGAATTTAGATAACAAATCATATGGAAAAAAATAAAAATTCTTAATTTTAATTTTTACATTTTCATCACTTTTAATTTAGCTAAAATATTGAGCAAAAACCAAATGCCTTTTAAGAAATGCATCCAGCATCCATGACCATACAAATTCATCAAACTAAGACTTTGCAACTATAGTTGGTTGTGATGAATCGGAATTTAGTAAAGTGGTATAAAAATTGTGTAATGGAAGTTACAGCATGGTAACCACAAATCAATTACGATATAACAAAAACAATTAAAATAAAACAAATATTTTTCTAAGGAAATAAAATTAAACATCATCATTATAAAATAAACAAGTGGAAAAATATTTAAATAAAGAATTTTAAAATATTTTAACTAGAAAATAATTCAACATTAAAACTGGCAAATAAGAAAGATAACAATTTTACTGGCCTTAACGTAAACTATTATTAACTAAATATTAAATTATCATTTCTATATCTCATGTTTATATATGTGACATAAAATATCACTCATGTCTGATAGTAGGAATATATTATATTGTTTAAAGTACAAACATACTTTAAGGTTGATTCCTTAGAAATTTGCAAATTGCAAAAACCCTCAAGACTGAATATCATGGAGATTTTTAGCATTTTCTCCTACCATAACCCCTAGAATCAAAAACTACCATAATTTGAAAATATATATATATGTATGTATGTATGCATGTATGTATGTATATGTTGGTATGCAATATAACCCAAATGTGAACATGATAACAGGATTTAAAAAATCCTGACAATAATTGGTACAAAGGCAGTTTTTGCACATAGCTTGGACGAGTTTGTTACTAAGTCTTAAGCTATAAAAAGTTTCAAGATGGCATCAATTCCTCTTCGAGCAACAATTTTAACTTGATGAGCTCCCCATATAGATCCAAACTGATTCATTTTTTTAATATGTTTGATAATTATAAACAGCTTAAATTACTTCACTTGTTTCTATGTCTCTTGAGGTTTCAAGAAGGCGGCCATTCATAGTTTAAAAAAGAAATGGTTTATACAAGTTATTATGCATTATAGCAGAAAATAAAAAAGTGTTTTAGAATGCTCGTGCCATTTCCAATAATGTGTGTTCTACAGAGTTTTTAGATATCTTATGATATTTACAAATAGCGTGCAAAATGATAAGTAGTATACAACATTGCAGGATTAATTATGAACACGATAATAACTACGCTAAAACATTAGATCTACTGTAGTTCTTAATAGATTGAGACTAAACTTGGTACAGAAGCAATATTTGTATATAGCTTAGATGAGTTCGTTAACCAATCTTAACCAATACCTTTTATCTCGAGCAACTTAGGAGCAAAAGTTTTATGTAGTATATTTCATAACATAAATAAAAATTGACTAATTTCACGCAAAATTTATTCTTACTTATTTTACAATAACTCTTTCAAGTTTCAAGATGGATGGCCTGATGGTTTAAAGTTATATTTTAAGTTATAATTATTATAATTATAACTTAATATAATCATTATAATTATTATATTAAAAGTTATAATTATATAGAAGTATACAATTATATGCAAACATTGAGAGTCATTGTTCCATCAGTGTTTTACATATTAAACATCTAAACTAATAATGGATCTTCAGTTTGGCAATTTGAGATAATGGTCCAATGTTAATTCTATATTCCTTCTGACTGAGCTGGAAAATATATTTTTATTTCACTTTAGAACAATTATATAAGTAGGTACCTAGTTAAGAGGAGCTTTAGACCACTTCAGTTGTACACTTATCAATGTAAATCTGGGGAAATTTTCCTCAAGAATACTGAATATTATATTAGTCTGAAGTTTTGAAAAGTTTTGGGTAGCATAATGAAGGTAAATAAAATTAAGAAAGATATTTTGAAACCTATACATCTAAATATATGTATTCTCATACTCTCTCATATATGCAGTTATGTGTGTGCGAAAACTTTCAGGTCTGCAATGCATATTTAATAGCTACCGGGGTCTACTTATATTAGAAATATATAATTTTGGAACGTGAAGAATAAAGAAAACATATGATTTACTTTTAATACATTCTGGAGAGTGGGTTGGATTTGAAGAATATTCATGCCTCTCAAACTCATCTTTTAGCCTTTCCTCAATTAAAAATTAATTTAAAAATGTGTTATTTAATACTAAACAATAATAATTGAGTTATAGAAGGGTAGAAGTGTATTGGAATTATTGAGTTCTACTAGACCGATGTTAAGAAAATATATGTATAATAAATTGAAAAGCTCTATCTTTCTTTCGGTTTGCCAAAAATTATACAAGTAAAACTTTAAAGTATTTATACCAACATTTTTATAAGAAATTCATTATTAGATTTACTTTGAACTGTACAACTTAAATTAAAGTGGACAGATCTTAAAAAATGATATGTCATAAGAAAAATTACTCAGAAAATTAAAAAATATACCATATGTTTAAAATATTTGTAGTGAAAAATCGTATTTTTCATCAGAAGTTCAATGAATCTAACTTTACACCCCCTAAAGATGGCAACTTGACCATATTTGATGTTTGAATATTGTTGACAGAAGTAACCATAAGATGTACGTAATAATGGCCAACTTATTAAAAAATAAAATATGGACTGGTGGCAAGATCCTGAAGTGTAACAATCAAGTTCTCATCATAAACTGCAAGAAACAGAAAGTATTATGACAGTTGATGTCTTAGTTTTGCGATGAGCATGACGTGTACTATTGGAAAATTCACATTGGTGGTTCAGAATACAAGAAAACACATAAGAAAATATACAGACTACCTTTTTTGGATAAATGCAGCTGAATAAATTCTTTCTATCACATCCATGCATCAGTTAAGATGACCCCATTAAGGATGACTTGGTAGAACATGACCCACATTAGGAACAGTTACCACTACATGACTTGGAATTTTATTTCAGATTCTAAATTTTTTCTCAGTTGATTGGCAATTTAACCAGAGAATAGTTTATAATGAACACAAAGCAAGTGAGAGATGCTGAAAATGACAGGCCGAAAGTGGAGAGATCATAACAAATTTTATCTAACACGCCTTGGAAGTGGTTGAAGAACATCCACGGAAGGGACTTTATTGTACGCACCCCACATTAGGAACAGTTACGTCTTGCATAATTAGAAATTCTATACAAACAGACTGGATTATGATTTTTTATGGGTATATTGGTGGAAACTGACACACTTTTAGAGATCACTATTAGAGATTAACCATAATAGAACTAATCGCTTGTATAAAAAAGATATATATTTTTTACCCAACCCTGTGATTTGGTACCAACGATTGGTGGAGGAGTGATTTGGTATTGTTACTTAGCAAATTAAAAATTTATATGGGGGATATTTATTTAATACTCTCCATGTAATATTTATCTCAAAAACTGATGTTTTAAACATTGGTTATAGTTTATATGTTGTGCCCAGTTAGGTCTATGTAATGTGAGTTTTTAAGCTAAATGATGTATTGGAGAGAAAGCACCGTCTTCTCATCTCATGGGCTTCATATAAACAAGCATGGAAAACACCTTGTAGGTAGTTAGACCAGTAATTAGAATAGAACCTTAAGTAAAACAATTAGAGTGTAATACAAACATCGAAACAATATACTGTATCTAGCACAACAGGGACTATTACTGAATTACCTTCAAGAATTCCCACCTCTACAATAGCCAGGGCAGGGAATCCAGGCAACCAGTCCACAGTCTCTAAACATCAATGCTGAGTCCTCTATGAGCATCATAACTCCTGTAGGAGCTTCTCTTCCTCAGAAAAAGACTTCCCTCTACTACTGGACATTAGCGATTCCTCACCAAGGAATGGATGAGGATCTCCGGCTGCTGCATCGTCTGTTTCGTAGTCAACTAACGAACAATTAGATGTACTGACTGATGCCTGTAATGCCACCTAACCCTACTTTAAATTCACTGCAGATCATATCGGGCCAATTAACTTAAAGCAAAGGAACAAACACACGAAAAGTAAACAGCTGAAAACTCATTAAAAATTTTACACCAAAACATTGTGTTCACCACCTAGAATAGAACAACTAAAAATTGTTTTTGAAGAGATAAATTCTCACATTTTGGTAATAACTGAACACAATATGAAAATTCATGAAATATAAAGGCTCAATATTAACGACTATGTTGTTAATGGAAGTTTTCCCGTCAAAATTCAACTGAAGGTGGTGTTTTAATGCTAAGTAAATCCTACTTAAAATTTAAAAAGTGGTTTTTTTCTTCATTAAATTCTTTGTTAGAGGAAAAGCAGTTTGAGTTTTATTAATTTAGATTTATTCTTGTTGTCTTGTATAGATAGATCTCCCAGTTCTACCTATGATGTCTTTGTAGAGATCCTACATTGTTTGATTTGAAAAATAAATAAAACCAACTGGCAAATTATAATTACAGGAGATATCAATTTTTATGTTTTAGAAAATAAAAAAAGATCATATTCAATTGAAACATGTTCTTTAAAGCAATAATATGTATTATTTAGTACATTTTCCAGTCAGAGTTTTCAATGGCTCAATTTCTTGTATAGATAAGTCAAGTAAGAGTCTGTGGCTTGATAACTTTTCTGTATGATCATGATGGACATATTCTTGAGCTCTTGAATGTTAACCACATGCATATTAAGAATCAAAGCATTATAGACTTCCGGAATCATTTTTATAAACAAATAATTAACATTTTCAAATGTTATTGAAATGAGAAATGTGGGGAAATGTATACTATACTCAAATCGAGGAAAAGTATAATGTATTTAATAGAATTTGTACGCAATACTTCAATTCATTATTTCCTAAAAAACATTTGAAATTAAGAGTAGTGATTCTAATTGGATTAATAATGAACTGAAAGAAGAGAAAAAAGAAATAATAGACTTAAGTAATTGTTCTAGGATTTCAAAATATGATAGGCATAAGATATATATAAAAAACTAATAAATACAAAGAAATCTTTTCATGACAATAACATTTCAAAATCTACTAATGTAGCTAAGCTATCAAAAACTACTTGGAGTATAATAAATGCAGAGACATGCCATAAAATAATAAACTGGATTCAAACATTATAATACACAATGGTGATGAGCCAATAACAACCCTGAGCTTATAGCAAATTCTTTAATGACTATTTTGTTAGTATAGTTTATTCCAGTGGCGTAACTAGTTTGATTGCGCCCCAATGCAAGTCTTCCTGGATACTGCTTCGCTACATACGGCATTGTACAATCTCTATCCAATTAGAGAAAGATATATGATATACTAGGTTATTTAGGTTATCATCCTGTCAAAAATGACGGTATTTCTAATTTTTTAATGTTTTATAATCAACGGATTATTAAAACTTATGATGTTATGACTTTTTACTGTTTGTATTTCTTGGTCATATTAGTTTCAAACTTAGTAAAATTTAAATCAATCATTCAATCACCTGGTAATTGGTAAACGTAAACACTAATGTTAAATTTGGCAAAACATCTGGTAAATGTTAACACCAATGATGAATCTTTTGTTTACATTTACATGTTTTGATTGTCAAAGATTATGTACAAACATTTCAATTAGGGCTAACTACAAGACTAGGATCACATTACATACTTTCAATTAATTATTGTACTTTTTAGGACGATAAAATAAGACTACTTCTTTTTACTTTTTACATTTATTTTACATTTATTCAGTGACATATAAATGATGTAAGAAGCTCCAACATTATCTTAATGTTAATTTTATGCTAAACATGAAACATAGACATTTTAATTGAGGGTTTTAATTCCTACTCCCACTCCCTGACAAAGCCCCTACGGCTCTTTGTTTCTAGGAACCGTCTAGCTAACCTTTTTACATCTAAAGACCGAGCTCTCTCATGTTCAATACTAATTACACTAAGGTCACACAGTCTAGTATTGGACATAGAATTTCTTAAGTAGTTCTTAATTATTTTTAGTTTGGAAAAAGACCTTTCACTACTTGCCACAGTCACGGGTAATGTAAGAAACATTATGAATGCAGTACATACGTTTGGCACACTTGATGAAATAAACTTATTTTCAATCAATAGATAATCAGCCAGCTGGCTGATTTTGCTTATTTTATTACTTCTGATGTCGTCTTTGACTATATTTCTAAAGCAAATGACTTCGTTAACTAAAGCATGAGTCACATCAGATTCATATTTTTTACAAAAGTCAGAGGCTGACTGTACGAGTTGTTCGTCAGAAAACCGTAACAAATTATCTGGGTTTAAAAAACTGAACGTGTCAGTTATACATAACATAGATTTAAACCTTTCGTTTAACTGTGAAATTAAAATATCAACAGCTCTCACAAATACCCTAACTTTAAAGCAATGCACAGGATCACTAAACTCATAGTCACTAGAAAGTTCGTCAAAAAAAGTCTTTACTTTTCTTTTACGTTTGGAGGTCATTGACGAATCAATATTCCCCTTAGCAGCTAACCTCCTGGCTTGATCTAGGACATCGTCGAATTCTCCTCGCAGTTGGCTCACAGTATTTAAACACTTCTGAAGGAGATTCTTTGCATCGTCTAGATTAACGTCGGACCTCTGTAGGGTTTTCGACGTGATCTGGATTCTTTCTAAAATTCGACTTTGAAACACTAACATCAAAACAAACTCAAAAGAAGACATTTCCTTTATAAGACCAGTTGCTTCTGCGACTTCATTGTTCTTGCTTGAAGGGCGGCGGCCTACTACATGCCGCATGACCTTGAGATGCGCAGCAGTCAAGGCCATGTCACACTGCCGTGGCGTCGCGTCCGTCCATCTGCGGATGGATTTTTAAAATAATCGCTAACCATGTTGTCAAATAGGACAAGTCACACTGACATAACCGACGTGGCGCAACGTTCGTCGCGTCGGCCACCGTCTGCTGCGCTATGCGGCTGGAGCGATCCTTGGCCGACGTCGGCGATGCTACGAAGGCTCCCAACCCCCTCACCGGGGCACCGCCACTGCCTACTCCTTTTATTTTATATTTTTAATAATTTGTTTAAAAAACCCTTGCGCGAAGCTCTAAAACAGCCCGACACTCCAGGATGAAATGACCGCCAGTTCTAGGTTTAATGAATACTCTGGTGTCATGTTTATATGCAATCATTTTATTTGTTATTATTCATATTATGTTTGATTTATAACAAAATTAAATACGCCTTATTTTAAAAACATAAAGACTTATTACAAAACTGAAAACACCAACACAAAAATTACAAAATAATCCTTTCAAGTGCATCTTATATATAAAAACCAATAGTTTTAAAGAGGTTTATCAAAGTATTGAATGCCCTAATTACTAAGTTCATAATAGAAATAGTATTGCATGTAATAATGAAAATATAATTTTGATAATAATAATTATTAATGAATACGCTCCAGAACAATAAATTAATTTTGTAGAGCTATAACAAACTATTAATTCTACTATCAGTGTATAACTAAACAAATTCAAAGTAGTTGAAATGCATAAGCAACTCCTAGAAAGACGTGGCGTTGGCCGCGGACGCGTACGCGTGTCTGGTAGTTTGACGGGATTCGAGACCGTCGCGGCATACGCGGACGTTCATACTATGGATGGACGGACGCGACGCCACGGCAGTGTGACATGGCCTTTACGGAGTAAAACTGAGTTGTGGGGACAGCGCGCGGCTCAGTAGTGTCCCAACATTCACACTGAACGTATCAGTCCGGCATAGTAACATCGCAGATAACCTAGACTTGAGTGGACTAGTTATCATATTTCATTTCAAATATACTCATCATGAGAATATTTTTAAATAGTGTATTAATAGTTCATACTATTGTACTGTTAGAATAACGAATACAACTCGGTGGTCAAATGTTTTGTTACCCACAAATTTAGCTTCAATTAAAAAAAAACACTTTTGCGCTCTTCTAGGGCCTGCGCCCCCTGAAGGCCTGCGCCCCAATGCACCGCATTGGTTGCATTGGCGTTAGTTACGCCACCGGTTTATTCAAGTTGTAAGAATGCTTCTGTAAGTATATGGGGGGGAAGAAACTATTGCCAAAGAAAAAATTTTAAACGTACCAAATGTTTTTCATATAAAACCAACAGACAGTAACGAAATTGGAAAAATTATAAGTTCATTTGAAAATAAGGACACTTGTGGCTATGATAGAATACCAATTGCAGTAATAAAAGGTGCGAAAAATCAACTAAGTAATTCTTGCACATCTAATAAACTCCTCTTTCTCATTTGGAATTTTTCCTGCAACATTAAAAATTGCTAAAATCATTGCTTAGTTATCGACCTATTCCACTCCTCCCAGTAATCTCCAAAATTAAAAAAAAATTATGTATGATATACTTTGTTTATTTCTCGAATCACACAATCCCTAAAGCAGGGGTTCCCAAACTGTGTGCCGTGGCACATTGGTGTGCGAGGCCGGCCAGGTGTGCCGCGGAACTCAATGAAAATAAATTTAATTTAACTGAGATTGATTTTGTTTATAGAAGTGACTGTACACGTCAGCCGTGGCTACTTGCTGCTACCAAACTCTACTATACAAGTGTGGGGGGGGGGTGGATGAGTACATGTTGCGACAAGTTTCTGGCCCTGGCCAGTTAGTTCTCGCTCCTTCATCTGTCATAATTACTGACTGCCATCGTGTTTATTTGCGACTAGCTATCTTTTATTAAAGTATATTATTCGCATTTATTTACTTCTATAATTTTTTTAATGGATCAATTTGTGATTAAAAAACGTAAAGTACGTGAAGATGAAAGTGAACTGGACTTAGTTTTATTTCATTCTAAGAACCACAGTGAAACTGCAAAACAACTCTTGCAAAACGTGATAGGCCTACCACCAGCATCCTCAAAAAGCAATTCAAAGTTGACTGCACAGAAGTATTATGAAAATTTTTTTTTTTTATTTACTTCAACATTAAATGACGGAGTGCCTGTACCTCAGTGTGTAATCTACAGAGAACGGCTGTCTAATGAAGCAATATTAATAAACTAAAACGTCATCTTACTACTAAACATAAATTTGTAGCTGACAGGTCCCTGGAATATTTCAAAAGAATTTTATCTGGGGAGACAAGCCAGGCTAAAGTTTTTACTAAACAAAAGATATCAACAAAAAATAGCTGAAAAAGCACAAGAAGGTAGCTACGCAATTGCTGAGCTTGTAGGTAAAAAATTGAATCTCATACTTCTGCAGAAACGTTAGTTATGCCAGCTTGTTGTGAAATTTCCAAAATTATTGTGCGACGAGTTTGAGACACAAGTTAATAAAATACCCCTGTCTAATAATTTCTCGAAGAATCAAAGAAATGAGTGAAGATGTGGAAGTCCAAGTTGTTGATAAACTTAAATTATTGATATGTTTGCATTACAGTTAGATGAGTCAACTGATATATTCAGAAAACCACACATGGTGACTTTTGTGTGGTTTATTGATGAAACATATATACGTAAACAATTCCTGTTTTATAAAGATCTCCCTGAAACAACAAAAGGACGACATTTTTAACTTAGTTGATAAGTACTTTGAAAATTTAAAATTATCATTGCAGTCCTGTTTAAGTGTATATAATATAAAATATAAATATAAAACTAGTTCAAAAGATGCAGAGGAAAAGTCAAAACCAAAAAAAGAAAGTAAATCCTGACCTAAAAGCTTTTTGGATGTCTTTAATAAACGAGTACCCTGCAATAACTAAAGTGGCATTGTTGTCATTTTCTACATCCTACATTTGTGAGGCAGCTTTTTCGGCTATGAACCAAATCAAAACGAAGAACAGGTCACAGATGCAATCAGTAAAGCACGACATGAGACTGGCCTTATCCGTTGTTCAACCTCGAAAAATGGAGTTAGTGAAAAAACACTAAGCCCACGTTTCACTTTAACCAAGAATGGGAATAATGGAGAGTAGGAAATATTTTGTTTAATATTATACTACTTCTACTGGTTGTATTATACTACTGTATTTTGCTCAATAAGCTAAAGTAAATTTAGTTTCTTTTAAATGTAATGTTTTTCTTTCACTTATCAAAGAAAATTATATTATTCACTATATAAGTATTTTTATATCAAGTACTTAAGCTTAATCAAAGGCATAAACGGCTATATACATTTACGGCTTATTTTTACCTAATATAAGCTGAGTTATAAATTAACAATATTAAAGTTGTCTAATTAAATTGTCTTAGTCATATGGGTTATAACTAACAATGCATTAACATTTTCAGGCCAGACAATACAGAATATTTAGTGCAAATTCCCAAACCCTTAAATATTGATCTTAGTTTTTCTTATTTCTGCGGGGAGGAAGCCAGGCTCCAAACTCTCCAAATCACGAGCCTAGGGTCTGCACCACAGGTGGAGCCTAAGGGCCTGTTTTTTTAAACCCAGCCCTGTACTGGACTAGCAATAGTATACAATGAAAACACTCTCATCCACAAGCGAAAGTAATATTAATGATATTACCATATACTTTAGACTGCCTGAGCAGAAAGCATTATATTGTGATACTGGACTAGCTATCTAGTACTCAATGATAAAACTCATAGTCACAAGTGAAAATTCATGTTAATAATATTGCTATTTACTGTAGATTCCATTAGCAAAAAGCATTATATTGTGATACTGAACTAGCTATCTAGTACTCAATGATAACACTCACAGTCACAAGCAGATTCATGTTAATGATATTACTATTTAAGATAATAATAATACTGAAGATTGCCTGGGCTACAAGAATTGTATTGCAATACTGGACTAGCTAAAGTACACAGTGAACTTTATTGTTTGGAACTTTTAGACTAGACACAGGCTCTCCAATAACAGCAAGAATTTGTAAAATCAATGGCACTTACTAGACTTTTTCAACAAATCATTTGAGAATCCTCAACAGAACACCAAATAATAATATGAAGAAATGACAAGACTAATGAAACATCTTAGATGTCATCAAGTATTTTTTTCAATATCATCATAACAATATAATCTAGCCAAAACCATGGATTAGAAATAGGAGAAGCTGCCAACAATATGTGAACAAATAACACCCTCAAAATTCTCCACTGAAACACTGACAGAGAAGTCAACAAAATTAATCGTGTAAATGAACTTCTAATCAGCACCAATCCAGACCTACTTATTCTTACAGAATATGGCCTAAAACAACAGCTTATGTTCAACACATGATTAGCTCGGTGTACACTAATCACAGACTTCAGCAAGGAACACTACCAGAATGGAGGTGTTGCAATATATGTCAGTGAAAACACCTCATTTCACTCTAAGGCCATTGACAAATCCGACCACTGCAGAGAACAGATAATATAGGGTGCTCTAGTAAAAATCTAGACAATGCATACATCTTTCTATGCCCTAGAGCTCTACAGAAACTACAGTAATCTGAAAGAAGACCTTGAGATGATGTTGGAGATATTAAACAAAATACCAACATCAAAATTCCCGGTGCTATTAATGGGAGACATTACCATTGATATTATAAGAAATGGATCTGCACAAGCCACCGATCAGAAATTCTCCTATGTCATAATATTGACTGTCTCTTCTACATATTAGAATTAAACCTACGTCTAAAACCTGTCTGTACAAACCTGGATCATGAATACTTAGATGTGACTATCATTCTTTGTTTGAAGGTTATTTTTGACGATGGAAGGATTGTGAAGGAAACAGGATTTTTCCGGACATTTGCCATCGTTAAGTGAAACAAGAAAAACAGTAACACTACGTTTTAGTAGTAGATTTGTTTATTTTAACCTAGTTTGAATTATGTATTAGGTTAGTTCTTTACCTGAAGAAGAGATCAGATTGCAGATCTCGAAACGTAGTGTTACTGTTTTCTTGTTTCACTTAACGATGGCAAAATGTCCGGAAAAAATCCTGTTTCCTTCACAATCCTTCCATCGTCAAAAATAACCTTCAAACAAAGAATTGATTCTCGGTACGGACCCGGAACCAGTAAACAAATCAAAGACCTTGAGAGCTTGCATCTTAAATTAACTAAACACATTAATCATTTTTAACTTTCTTGCATAAATGTAAGGTTGAAGACCCTTATGCCTATAGGGTTAACTCTAAAAACTCCTTTTCATAGTAGGAAAGCCAGTAAAAATTTTGTCTTCTGCTTCTAAATCTTTACTTAAAGAAAGAAATTGCATATCATCATCGTGAAAAATACCTCCTCCAAAATAGTATTGAGTGTAAAAAAACTGAATTAAAAACACTGATCGGTACAGAATTCAACAACATTCTCGAAAGCATCCAAAATAGATGTATAAAAGTTTCTGAAACAGATAAGAAAAAGAAAAATCTCCAAACTGGAAAAAATTAGGCCTAAAAAATGTGATTTGCCTAAGGATGGGCAACGTGAATACGGATGCAAATAATAAAAACGTAATCAATCTCTCTTCGAAAATCCTGAATGAAGCGGAAATATCAGTATTATCCAAGGGTTTAAACTTTTCTTGTGGCACAAAAATCGGTAAAGGCACTGGATTTCGTAGCTGGAGTTGAGTCGGCTGTTTCACAGTTACCTGAGGAACAAGGTGACCGCTTCCGCTGCGAGGCCAGTCTTTTACTCAGAAAAATTCTCCCACAAAACCCAATTTAACAATAGAGGAGAAAAAGGCCAGGTCGATCCTTGGGAAAAGATGACACGGTCAAATCTTACCTGCCGAAAAAGGCAACGCTACTGTGGTACTTGACTCAGTAGCGTATAAAGAAAAGATTGCGGAAACTTTAAATACTGGCAAATATACAGTTTTAAATAAAGACCCGACTGATTCATTTGAACGCAAAGTAGCAAACACCTTAAGAAAACATAAAGAATTTTTTTCAGATAAATTTAGATCTAAATTAACTCCTCACCACTCCAAAATCCCCCATATGTATGGCCTTCCCAAAATCCACAAACCTACCATCCCTCTCCGGCCCATCATTAGTTCTCGTGATTCACCTTGCAGGGAATTGTCTAAAGTCCTCTTGGACATCTTAACACCATTGGTAGGAAAAACTGACCTCTTTCATCAAAAATTCCAGGGATTTCGTAGACAAGTCAAAATCCCTAAAGTTGACTGAAACTGACAAACTGGTAAGTTTTGATGTCGAAAGTCTATTTTACAAATGTACCAGTTCCAGAAACTCTCGGAATTATTAAATCACGTCTCAAAGAAGACCAAACATTAAAGGATAGAACTAAAACTTCCCGTGCCAGTAATTTTGGAACTGTTAGAACTATGCACTCAATGCAATTATTTTGAGTTAGAGGGTAAAAATTTACCGTCAAGATGAGGGGATGGCAATGGGTTTCTCCACTGTCTCCTATTTTTCGCCAATATCTTTTATGGAGGAATTCGAGCGAAAAGCTTTGGCTTCAGCTCAGTTCAAACCGAAGATTTGGTGGAGGTATGTGGATGATACCTTTTGTTATTTTTTCTCATGGAGACATTGAATAAATAATTTTTTGAATCACATTAATAGTATTTCTCCTTCCATCCGCCTCACAATGGAAGTGGAAGTCCAAAACAAGCTTCCCTTTTTGGATGTGTGTGTATTAAGAGATAGGGATTCCTTAAGACAACTGTTTTTCGAAAGATAACACACACAGGAAAATATTTAAATTATCAATCCAACCATCAAAAATCTGTCAAAGAAGGAGTAGCCTACTCGTTGTTTTGATAGAGCAAAGAGCTTGTGCTCAGAAAAAGATGGACTAAAAGAAGAATTTAAGAAAATTGAATCGGATCTCAGAAGCAATGGATACCCTCAATTAGTAATTAATAAGTGCAAACGAACCAGAAGAATCATTCCTGAGTCAGAAAAACAGAATTGTGATAAATTTGCGTTTATGTCAATCCCTTATGTGCCGGGATTATCGGAGAAAATTAGAAGAGTAGGTTAGAAAGTACAACATTAGAACCGCGTTTAAAACACACAACACTTCCTTAGACAAAGTCTCGTAAAAACAAAACCAAAAAAATGGCACACAGGATTCCAAAAACTGTGTTTACAGTATAAAATGTAGCTGCAATAGGGAATACATAGGCGAGACAAAAAGACCACTAAACATAAGGATAAAAGAACACAAAGAAAAACACGAGAAAGGGTTTCACAGAAAAGTCTAAAATTGCACACCATTGTTTGGTCCGAAGACCATCATATGAATTGGGATGAAGCCCACATAATACATCGGGAACCACATTTCTTCAAAAGGAAATTAATTGAGGCAACATACATTAAATTGGCAGACCAACCAATCAGTCAACCATCAGTCGAGATTAGGCCGCTTTGGTTGCCAATTCTAAAAAATGAACTAAAGAGAATACCAAAAGTATCAAACGGATCGGATATTTGCAATAAACCAATGCGGAGTCACAATATGGTTTTAAGAAGTTCATCTCGCATGAACCAATAATAACGAAAGGGCCCATTCCTGTTCCCCTTCCCTTGTATTTCCGCCATCTTGTTTTAGCCGGCCGTCACGATTACCACTGGCTACCCCCTCTGGTTCAGTCGTAAATGGTTAGTAGACGAGTGAAGACATATTGTGACCTGTATTCCGTAGTTTAGTTTAATGATTGGTGTTTTGTATAGTTTTTTTTTATTAAGTGCATGTCTTTAGTGTTAGTGAAGTTGACATACAACATGTAGGTTGTGATTCCTGACTCAGGCGTTGCCACAACGCTTTAGTAAGATTTGTTTATTTTAACCTAGTTTGTAATTATGTATTAGGTTAGTTCTTTACCTGAAGAAGAGATCAGATTGCAGATCTCGAAACGTAGTGTTACTGTTTTCTTGTTTCACTTAACGATGGCAAATGTCCGGAAAAATCCTGTTTCCTTGACTATCATTAATACAGCAATATTGAACCACATAGCGTATTTATGAATACTTAAAATATAATGAAACACAAAGATCAGACCTTCACTTCAGAAAGTAGAATACTCAGTTTGAGAAACATTATGAATATGGGAAGTCTGCTGGATCTACATGACTGGAAAACAGTTCCTGATCGGTCTCTGTAGATGATGCATATGAAATCTTTTGCAAGATTCTAACAAATGCTTTAGACTTAACCTGCTCTGTCATCAAGTCAAGGAGAAGGAAAAAGCGAAACACAGAGAAAATTCAATTAAAGAACATATTCCTTAAAGCATCTGACAAATACAACCTGACAGGGTGAGAAGAAGACAAGAACGAAACAATTTCAAAGAAGAAAGCATATAATTTGAGATTAAGAACTGATAAACTATTAGAAATACCAAAAAATTACCCAATTAAATGGCAAATCAAAACAATTTGGAAAATCATTAACGATGAAAGGAAGATGGGTAAAACAAAAATGCTACCAACTTTGTATATAAAAGGACGGGAAGTAAATGAACCATTGCGAGTCATGTAAATGATCACTTTGTAATAATTGCAGGTAACACCTTAAAATAAAATGGGCAGATCAACACTATCCTTCCAGTCACTCAGCCATTTTCTGTACACAACTACTGAATAGAAAGTAGTCTGTGAAATTAACACATTCATAGCAAAACCCTGTGCAGGAGTGGACGGAATGTCAGTAAAAACTTACAAAGAATAACTTCAGCTACCATTAACTGACATTACAAACTAGTCTTTTGCACAAGGAAAATTTCCAGAACTATTAAAAGTGGCAAAAGTCTACCCAAAATTTAAGAAAGGTGATGCAACTGATTGGAATAACTAAAGGACCATCTTGCTATCGGAAAATGTTTTAAAGTGATAGAGAAACTTTTCATAGCTAGACTAGTATACCATCTGCAACAACACAACCTGCTAACCATCAAACAGTATGGCTTTAAAGCAGGGAAGTCAACATTCACTGCCATGGTTCACTTTTCCAAAACCGTTATTGACCACTTAGAATCTGACATTCCCATGGCAATACTCCTAGACTACAGCAAAGACTTTGACTGTCTGGACAACAATCAACTTCTCAGACAACTTAAGAATATGGACAATGAGGGGAAAGCAGCTCGATTGATTTCCACTTATATATACAAAACCATTGTACATTGCTTATGTATGCCAATGACACGATACTACTCCTAGGAAATAAGAACCCAAACATTATTAATTCACTGCCACCACTGCTTTAAATACAGCCCTTAACTATTGTAAGCAGAACAATTTAGTAGTGAGCTAACTAAAACAAAAGTTATTTTTTGCAAACAAAAAACAAACAGTGACAAGACTGTCAGAATCAGAAACTACTAATAGACCTATCTTGGCATTACACTTGACAAACAACTAACTAGGATACCTCATGTGGATAATCTCTGTAGGAGATTAGGCACAGAAATCTGTGTCATCAGAAGAATTAAGACCGTTTGTGAACTCAACAATGCCTAAATACTTTATTACTCCCCTTTCGAACCATACCTTTGATACGGGTTATTAGTCTGGGGAAACTCATACGTGTGCTTATTCTGTGGAAAAGAATCATAAGGACACTTTATGATATATCACTCAGAGAATCCAGTAGGGAAAAGTTCAAGGAACTCAAAATCTTAACTATTAGGAAGTTGTACATACCAGAAAATAACATATGCAAGGACAAAACCCTGAGCCCATTCAAGACGGGATCACGGCTGCACATGTGCAACATCCGACATCCCATTTCTGCCTCTCCGTACACGGCTGACCAAATATGAAGAGAAGCCAATCTACATGGGATCTAAGCTTCAGAACCATCTTCCAGCAGCAGTGAAGGGGACAGACCAGTACCTGAGACAGCAGCTTGTAGCTGGGTAAAAGAATATCCATTCTACTCCTTGAAGAGTTCTTTTATTCTTGATTTATACTTGACTTACCACCAACAATGTTACACAATTTGAAATCTGTCTACACGCTAATTTTGACGTAAAATTGTTCTTGAAGAATATGTTAATAAAGAATATTGTCTATTTTGTACAGATACATGGGGCTGAAGTTCTTAGAAAGCTATGTAATAATTTTAAAATTCACTAAAGGTAGTATTAGATTGTGAATAATAATAATTTATTCATGTACTTTAAAGAAAGGTTCTTTCCAAACCACCTGTAGATATAACGTGCAAGACAAAAATATGTTCATAATAACACTTCATGAAATAAATGATCTAATAATATAAAATCTCTGTTGATTGAAATTAAGCAACATGACACAACAGGAAATATTAATTTTTATTGAATAATATACAGATTTCTACGGTGCCATACAGAAGCAGTATAAGTCTCGATATATAAAAATTAATTCTGTAACTGTTCTAAATGTAATTCTTATAAGCTAAAGAGAAGCAGGAAATAAATCACTCATACCATAATAATAGTTGACCAAAATATTTTATTTGAAAATATCTCTTACTACTATGATATTAAAATTTCAATTCAATATAAATACATTAATACCTTATTTCATAATTTTTAAAATACAAGTATGATGTAGAGCTAGGGTTATGTTTCAAAATATATATACCCTTCTCGAAAGTGTACTTTAATCACACAACCAAATTTTTAATTAGGCAGTTTAATTTTAAACTGCTTAAATGAACTACACTAGTTAAGTAACATATTCCTTACAAGCACTATTAAAAAATTGAAATTTAATTCTTACATACAAATTTATAGGTTTGATCATCAGGCGACTCCACAAAGAAATATTTACATTATTTTTATTACAATTAATATTAAAATACCATATGGTGTAAATATGCAAAAACAAAAATTTTGGAAATATTTTATCCTGTATGAAAAATTAGATATGACTATAATTTAATTCTTGAATAATTTGAGAAGAAATAAGACTGGAATTTTCAATATGGCCTTCCTCATTGTTTATGAGGTTTTATTTATTTTTGTTTATGTGTAGTGTTTCCCAAGTATTTAAGTTCAATGGTTTTGTTACTTCTTTTGTTAATTTTAGATTTTTAATTGATGTTCTGAGTCCTGATATAATGCAGTACTTGGTTACAGCAGAGTTTTCAACTTTTCCACATTTTGTGTGTGATAAATGCTCTTTGAATCGTGTTTTTATTGTTCTTTTTGTTTGTCCAATATAAATTTTGTCACAGTCATCGCATCCAATTTTATAAATTCCTGATTTATTATTATTTGAAATTTTGTCTTTAGGGTTCCGAAAAATTGCGATAGTTTGTTGCTTGTTCTGTGAGTGACCGTTTTAATTGTATGTTTTTTAAAAGTTTTGCATATTTGATTAGAGAAAGTGCTGCATTTTTTGCAAATAAATTCTTGTTTCGTGCCTTCAGGTGGCATTAATGTTGTCTTATCTCTTCTAATTATTCTTTTCAATACTTTTTTGATTATATTGTCAATAAGTTGTGAAGTGTAACCATTGAACATAGCAATATTTGTTATGTAATTTATTTCTTTATTGTAGTTTTCTGTTGAAAGTGGTGTATTTAAAAGTCTGTAAATCGTTGAATTAAATGTTGCTACTTTTTGTACAGGTGGATGGTTAGATTTATTGATAATAAATCTATTTGTATAAGTTGATTTCCTGTAGATATCAAATTCATATTTTAATTACCATTATGTCTAATACGTCTAAAATGGGATATTATTGTTTTGATCAATTTCATATGTAAATTTAATGTAGGGTAAAACTAATTTAGAGTTGTGATAAAATCTTGAAGGTTTTCATTTTTAATAAATATTGTAAAGGCATCATCGACGTATCATATCCATTTTCTTAGGAAATATGTCATTTTAGATTTAGCTCTAGTTTCAAAATGGCTCATAAAATATTGGCAAAAAACATGAAAGAGGATTTCGTATAGCTGTCCCATCAATTTTGGTGTTGTAAGATTGTCTATTTTGGAATGTGCTCTGATTCATAGATAAATTTGTCATCAGGGAGTATTCATCATTATTTCCATTTTGTAAATTTGTACAAGTTAACCAATCTGTAATTACTTTCATAAATCCTTAAATGGAATATTAGGGTAAAGTGATATTACAACATAAGATATGAGATATTCATCTTCATCTAGAACAACGTCCATAATTGATTCCATAAAATTGTATCGGTTCTTGATGGAAAATAAGGAAAACTTTCTAAAGTTTGATGACTTTTCGACAATTATTGAAACCAAAATATGTTGAGGAGTTTAAACATTTTTTAGGGATTAAGATTTTAAAATTATCTTTATACATGATTATATTAAAAATCTGTATTAATAGACAATAGACAAACAACTTTATTTGTAATTTCATTAAGAAATACAATGGCGTCGCAATATATAATAAAAGAGGAATTCAGTTCAGTTGATCCAGGAATTCCTTAATTGAGTAGACTGGTCATTATACCAGAAATTTCCAGAGTATTTTCTTTAGTTTTTTACTTGGAGCAGTTTTTATATGATCTGGTAGGGAGTTAATTTTGCAGCCAATATATGAGGGTTTCTTGGTGTATTGTGTCGTGTGGTGGACAGGAAGACTGTAGCCGTTTGCTCTTCTAGTATAGTATTTGTGAAAATCCTCGTTCCTAGGAAGGTCCAAGTCCTTTGTAAACATAACCACAGCATGGATATAGAGTGCTGGGACTGTTAGAAGCTTTAAGGCTATGAAAGCTTCCCTGCAGCTGTCAACGTTGTTTAGTCCGGCGAGTGCCCTAACAGCCTTTTTTCTGGAGTAGCAGGATTTTATTAAGGTTTCCTTCAGATGTTCCTCCCCATGAGATCAATCCATACCTTATAATTGTGATTCAATCACGGCATAATATGTTGTTTTAGCTGTTTCTAGATCTCCTATTCACATCATCCTCTTCACCACATACATTCCGGACAATAGTTTTTTTTAGATAAGTCATGTATGTGATTGTTCCAGGAGAGTTCCTCATCAATTGTCAGACCTAAAAGTTTTGCATTTTTTTATACCGTGATTTCTGGAATTGTTGGTAGTTGTTCCTGTTTTCTGCTAAAATTTATCAGTTTTTATTTAAAGGGGTTAATGGCCAAATCATTTTGAAAACAGTATTACAGTGCTTTATCTGTTGATGATAGGATATCCGAGTTTAATTCTTGTGCAGTATTATGTGTAAATAGAAGAGTTGTATTGTCTGTGTACATTATGGGTTCAACATTTAATCGGATCATTTTTAAAATACCATTGAGTATTTTCCTTTAAATCAATTTTGATGATATATTTCCAAACATTCACTTTGGAATTAGTACCACATAACGCTCATTTAACATTATATACTGAAGTAGACTTTATTATTCAACAATATTACAAAGTTATCAAGTTACAAGATTTAATTTATCATATTGGCATTTAATATTTTTGTTCATTTATTATTATTACATATTACACTTCTTTGAAATTGTATGTTTTAAATTATTACAATAGCGCAAAAAGTATGGTCAGAGTTGAACTGCATAGTAGTGATGGGATACACATTCCAGTGACCATAACAGCCCAGAGATGGTGCAGCAGAACGTTATCGCTGTAGAGATTTCTATTAGAAACAATGGATTGACTTTTGTTTCTGTGAAACTGATGTTTTGACAATGTTTCATTATGGCTGGTGGTTGACAGATCTCTGATCGTAGACCAATGTTGATTGGTTGTTTTCCACACTATAGGAATTTATACTGAATGTCAAACCCGTTTCCTGTTCAGTGGCAGCTCTAGGAAACAGCAAAACTATGAAATATAGTAGAAGATTAGATGAACTGATAAGGGAGGAGGACCTTGAGAAAGGCTCTGAAATGGGTCGAATCCAACTTATTACTTGTTAATGATAAAAAAGCTGAAAAAAAAATTTTCTTTAAATTATACAATTTATTAAAGTGTTAAACCTGTTAAGTTATTATGAATACATCTGGATTTGGACCATCATATAGAATAATTATGTATGACATTGTCAAGAGTTTTTTATCTATTACGTAAATTAAGAACATGTATTACCTTAGACGTGCTAGTTTCAACTTATTATTTTTTTCACTCACATTTGAGATATGGAATAACATTGTGGGGCAATAGTAGTGGTGCACAAAAAGCTTTTATATGGCAGAAAAAGGCATTGAGAGCTATTAAGAATGTACCTGAAAGAGAAACATGTGTACCAATTTTTAAGAAACAAAAAAAGTAACAATTTCATGTTTATTGTTGATTAGTGAATGTTAAAGAATCGTGTAATTTATTTAACAAGAAATTAAATTCATAGTTTTTTTTACCAGAAGAAACCATATATTCTAGATTTACCTACTGTCAAACTTGAAAAAAGTAAAAGCTGCCACATATATATGAAAATTAATCTATGTAACAAATTACCGGAAATAGCATGGTCTGTACCTATGTAAAGATTTAAAATAGTAGTGGATAGCTGGTTAAAAGAGAATGTGTTTTATTCTGTTGATAGTTCTATAGCATGTGATATTAGCACTATACATTTTTAACTACATTGATATATTGTTTTTTTATTTTATTTATTTCTGTTCGTGTATTAAGCATATGTATGTGTTTTTGTTATCATAGTTTTAGTATAGATTATTTATATATTCATTTAATTATTATAACTTCATTATCACCTGTTATTACCTTATAGATACCTACTGAGAATTTGACAACTGTCCTTTAGACAGAGATTTATATTATGAAAATGGTTAATTGTAAATCTGACTTTGTCAATTGCACAATATGTTTAAAGACCATAAAACTTCTCGTTTCTTAACATTTAAAACGTTCGAGCACCAGTGCTTCAGAGTTCTCGTCGGTCAACTAGGTAGTGTGCTACAATGTTGGACATTAGCCGTCGCTCATTACAGCACCTTTTACATGAGTTCAGGTTTCTCCTGTATAAAATAATGATAACTCAGTAGCCTTATGAATGTGATTATAAGCGCTGAAATGGTTTTATAAAATAATGCTAGATGTGTTGCATCCTGAAGATGCTGTGGTCATATTAGATGAGACTCAATTACATTTGGATGGTTACGTCAACGAGCAGAACTGTGTAGGTACTGGGCAGCGGAAAATTTAAATTAATTGCAGAAAGTTACAGAACATTTTAAGAAGAATTTGCCTATATTCATACCAGGGTCCCTAAGAATGTATATGTAATCTGTCAGTAGAATAAGTTTTTTTTTGTTCTCTTAGGACAAGAAGCAAATAAATTGCACCTAGTCCTTTAAGGACTTCGGTGCTGCTTCTGGAGTGACAGGATATTCTGAATGGGTAAGGTTAGGGGTAGAGTCTGCCTCCTATCGAGATCCATGAGGAAGAATTTAGGGTTCTTATCTCAAGTCATGTCCCCTCGAAAGAAAGGGAAGCCAACTCTGAACCAGCCTCTCCAGTCAAAGCGGGAAAGGACTGGCACACCCTTATGTTGAAGCTAGCAAAAACCTTTGACTCTTAGCGAACGAACCCCACCAACTCCAACAGACATCTCCCGCAGTAGACTAGACCTATCGAACTACTCGTGCACTCCAGAATCTAGAAATTTGCGGTTAGTGATGTGCTGCTCCTGGACATCCATTAGGTTGCCCAGATTTAAGTGACACATCGGTTTTTGCTGTGCCCAGTGGTAGGTTCAATGGGAAGGTATAAATCAGCCAATAGTGATCCCTGCTGGGTAGTAGAGTCAGTTAACATGTTGACTGCGGGAAACACCAATTAGCGTTTGATCTATCTGCCGCATATAGGGCGGAAAACTATAACTGGTCAGTTCCTGTTGTTATTATTCAGTTATTTGATATAATTTGTCTTGGAAGGTCAAACTTAGAGGTTATGTTTTTACATTCTTCAAGCAGTTTTTGATTCAATGAATATTTTTTTGTGAAAATGAGTCAAAACAAGAAAGAACCTCAAAACCCGAATAATTGAAATATTAGTGAAATGGATAGTTATTATTGTTCTGATTCTGGATCTGAGGCTTATAGTAGTGATGTGAGTGATGATATTAACAGTGCATCTGAATTGGATTTAGACACAAAATTATAGCCAGATGGATGTGTCCTCAGCTATAAGTAGTCCACAACTGAATTTACCTTCCACAAGCCAAAACACTCAAACGAGAGTAAAAAAAGCTTCCCTTCCTCAGCTAGATTGGTATGAGAATCCTGTTATGAAAACATTTATGTTCATGGAACCAACTGGTTTACGTGTTGATATAACAGGTGCCAATACTCCCTGAGACTTTTTTAAACTTTTAGTTGATGACACCTTTCTGCATAGTATTATAAATGAAACTAATGATAATGCTGGAAATGTTTTTTTATCATCAAGTATGACAGAGAACTCTCGTATAAGCCAATGGAGAGACTTAAAACTTCCTAAATTTAACAATTTGTTGGGGCTTTTATTTCACATGGAAAATGTAAAAATGCCTAAAATTCAAGATTATTGGAAAACGAATAAACTTTTTAAGACATGTTTTGGCGAGTACATGAAACAGGATAGGTTTTATTAATATTAAGATGCTCACATTTAGCAAAGGATAATCCAGAGTCTGACGATCAATTGCAAAATATCAGGCCTGTCGTAGATTATTTTAATAATAAGATGCAATGCATATACGTACCAGGAAAGGAACTCTCTCTTGACGAGAGCATGGTCTTGTGGAAAGGTCGCTTGATTTTTAAGCAGTATATCAAACAAAAAAGGCATAAATACGGCTTAAAATTGTATATTCTATCTGAACCAAATGGCCAAGTCTTGAAGTTCTGTGTTTATGATGGAGCTAAGGATGGTCTATCAGGTGCTGGGAACACTGAAAAAGTGGTAAGCACTTATTATCTGAACGGTTGGGAAAGGGCTATGCTGTTTTTGTTGACAATTTTTATAATAGTGTACCACTGACAAAAAAACTTCTTGCTAAATAGACATACGTAACTGGAACACTCCATGTAGATAGGGTAGATAACCCTAAGAAAGCTGTGAAAATTAAACTTAAAAAGGGGGGAAACTACTGCTAAGTACCATGAAGGTGTAATGGTCGGACAATGGAGGGACTCTAGGAATGTTTTGTAAATTTCAAACCAATACGAAAATGAAATGACGACTATTATCACTAAAAGAGGAGAAGAGAAACAAAAACCATTGCCAATTATCAGATACAATGAAAATATGAGTGATATTGACAGACAAGATCAACTCCTAAGTTTCTACCTCTGCGAAAGAAAGACCATCAGGTGGTACAAAAAGTTGTTGATCCATAAATTACAAATGAGCCTACTGAACGCTTACCTGCTTTACAAAAAATGCAACGTTGGCAAAAATGTGTCATTGGTAGAATTTAGACTCAGCGTGATTGATGGATTGCTAACTCCCCTAGCACGTGAGGTGGCCAGACCTGCTGCTACCAAACATCTTCCTACTAAACTCCCCATGGGTAACAAAGGAAGGCCACTAAGAAGAAGATGTGTCATTTGCAGTGGTTAGGAAAGGAGAACAGACACGACATACATGTGTGAAGCTTGTGATGAGAAGCCCGCGTTGTGCCTAATGGGATGCTTCCAAAAATACCATCAATGAACGCTGTCAAAAAATCTTTCTATTATGGATTTTATTATTCTTATTTGTCTATTATCTAGAAAATGGTCGGTTTTGTTTGAATTAAAGTAAGTAATAGTGTTCCAAATTTGTATTTCCTTTATTTTAATCATTACTAAGTTACATTAGGCAGAAAAAGTGAAAACGCCAAATGGCGTTTTACGCATATACCATCATAAAATAATGAAATATGCGGGTAACGCCAAATGGCGTTTTTATTTTATTTTACTGCAACAAAGATGTAAAACCTCTAATTACGTTCAGATAAACATAGAAACATAGTTAAAAACCCATTCTGATATTTTGTTTTGTTTTTTGTTCATTGCATGCGTCAAATAAGGAATTTTTTTCTTAGCAGTCAACGTGTTAAGTAGTTTACGTGTGAATTCAAAACAAACAAACAATGTCACTTTTGCATTTATAATACTATTAGGATTAATGGCTAATATTGCCTTCAATTTAAACTCTAACTAAATCATCCTACTAAAATAGCGATAAGTATCGTGCCAAATTAGAGGATCAAATATGGAATACACATAATACAGTGTTTACTAGTTTACATTAAACTATCTAAATGTTTATTGTTGTAAAACATACATTACTAATTTATTTTTCCGAATTTTAAGACCTTGCAAAATAGTTGAAAGGGTTTTTTTCTATTGAATGTAGATATTACTAATGTTTTTAGATGAATTTACTGGTATCATTAAAAATAAATCATTCTATTGAAAACCTGTTCCTTCTCAAACACAGATGTTTGTTATTGTAGTTTCTAATGAGGAAAGCTCTAAAATTAAAAAAAAGTGTAACATACTGTTAGAATATACTAGCTTCAACAGAAAGTGAGCTTAACAAATATTTAGAGTATTAATATATTGAGTTTCATGTTGAAAATTTTACTACCATTGTCTGAGTGTGAAAGAAATTGGCCATTATTGTTTCAGGCATTATTTTTACTGTACTAAAAAGATAATACTCAACATGTAAACGTAATTTCAATGGTATTCTATATTTAATAATTTAAAAATGACGTTAACAATAAATAATTGTTTCAAACAAATATCTAATTTTGTAAAATAATTAATATACAAGAGTTTAAAACCATGTTAATTAAGCTAAGAAATGGCCATGTATGACACATTTACAAATATTATATATTCATATTACATAAGTTTTGAAGAAGTAAACATTTTACTACACAATTTTTATTTTCTTATGTTGATAAATATGATTATTTTAGAATTGATTTCAGTGGGTCATTACTTGAATGGTTGTTTATAGGACTTATTTATGCTACATTACATAGATAATATAAAAATAAACTTTTAACACAATAAATAAAAACATGTAAAAAAATAAATAAAAAAATAAAACATTATTATAAAAATACTGTTCAAGTCATACAAACTATACTTCTGAAATCAACAAACAATTCTAATTAGAAAGTATACATTTGGCTTTTTTTGAACACTTTAAGTTATGTATGAAACAAAATTTAATGATAAAAATATTTTTAATACAATCGAAAAATAATTAAATTTGTGCACACTTTACTCTCTAAACATTCAGCATAAGAAAGTAGACTAGATACATTGAAGAATGTTTTATTATTTTATTACGATTAGAGCTCATAAAAACTACAATAGTAAAAGTAAATACAATAAATAAGAACTGTTAAGTACTACAGACATTTGTACTCATGCTAAAAACAGAAACCTGTATTTTCCACACCCTGAAATTTACAACAACAATCATAGTGCTTTAACCCTGTAAAAGTACTTCCCAACAGAATTAAAATAATTAGTAGTTAACTTACAATATGCAAACATACATACAAAGTTAGTTATTCAATTTATAAAAGTAAATATGGGCAAATACACTATTGCTCATAACATGGATGGGACATTATATTTATTTATATAAACATAATATACTGTAACATACACACTAAAACTGAGCAGAAAAACTAGAAGACTTGAATTTTTTTGAAATTTTTGTAGTAAACGTTGGTGACAGAGTGATGAAAATGCAATTTTTTCACTGGATTTACGAAAATGTTACAATTAGGCCAATCACATATTCTATAATGCTGAGCTGTAATTCAACTTCACATTACAGACTTCAACATACTGAAACACATTTTGAATTACTACAATCAAAGAATACTTAAAATTAAAGTATTAAATACTATTGAAAATAATTAAAGTGATTGAGGATTGGACTCTCCTTACAATAAAAGTATTTGCTACAATGTTCTTTATTTATTTCTTTATCACAAAAGAATGACTAGTATTGAAAATTATTATTTAAACCCTCATAGTGCCATAGTAATGCCTTGTAACTGTGATGATACTGTAAAGTACTGCTAATATTGTACCAGAACATTGGCACGGTGGTACTCAGAGGGTTATCATAATGAGCACAGGTGGTGATGAAAATTGTTCTCTTATGTATACAATAAGCACCTTCTGAGAGTGTACTAAAATAAATTCAAATAGTGACTCCATTATAAGTACTTCATGTTTAAAATCTGATTCAAGTATTAATAAGAATAAATATACTAAGCTAATTATTTTCTTGCTTAACAGCAGATTCCATAATATAAATACTTAACTTAATTCTGAAAATAATATTTAATTTCAAAAATAATAAAAAAATAAACCACAGATAATACAGTACAGAACATAAGATAAACTTTTAAAGTTAAAACACAAATTCTTTAAAATGTCCAACACAAGCTTTAACAAAATGCTAATAAAATTATCATATAATTATAATAATAGATATGGTGACTGGTTATGGTAACTTAAGTTAAACAATGCACTGAGTTTTATACTGCTTGACGAAGTTTTCAGCTTTTTCGAGCTGATTTTTCTTCACATCTTGATTTTTACAAAACACTAACAACTGCGCAGTTCTGTCCTCTGATCTGAAAGTATGAAATATTGCATGAGTGTATGGATAAAATAATTAACTGCAAAATAAAAAAAGGTAAGAAATAAATAAATTCTGAGCTATGAAATCTGCAAAAATTTAAGGATAAACGTGGATCTAGCAACTCCATCATTTGATAGGAGTAGTTGTAAAGGAGTGACATCATAAATCAGCCTAAAATTATACACAGTTAGGA
This sequence comes from Homalodisca vitripennis, assembly GCF_021130785.1. NCBI lineage: Eukaryota > Metazoa > Arthropoda > Insecta > Hemiptera > Cicadellidae > Homalodisca > Homalodisca vitripennis. Next base: position 99,901,698 of record NC_060213.1, on the reverse strand, counting down.
GACCTCTTTGTGGAATCGCATATTACAGCTGGAAAGAAAATTAACTGTCAATGAACATGCAGAGAAGCAAGCAACGTTATCAGATATATCTACTGTAATAAATGTCTACGAAAATGAGCGAGTTTTTGGGACAGGACATGAATGTAAGAGTGGACAGCTTCATACAAGAAAACTACCATGTTTAGAAAGACGTAAAAGGGTCGTTCGGTAAGTAAGTTGCTGGGCATCACATTTCTGAGCGAGTGGATGTAGCATCTGCGATTTGAATGTTTCATTTGAAATGGTTTTAAACATGACCACTGCAATCAAATCTCCCACTGACTATGAAATACATAGTGTATTGTGTTCTGTGCATGGAGAAGACATTATGAGCTTTACTGCAGTTAAAATTTGTGCAAGTTGTTTCACAAAGACCCGATGTTCATAATGAAAACCAAAGTGGCTCACCACTTGCAGTGTTACCAAAGACCTCATTGAACAAATGAATTGAAACCTTAATGAAAATCAAATGTTCACAATCACAGATCTAGTGTATAAAACTATCACTAAGAAACATGCACATCACAAATTTGGGGCCGATGGTACCCTAACGTTTGACTAAAGAACTCAAACCAAAGAGAATGAGACCAGCTCTTAGGTTTCATATCCATTACTTGAAGAAGGTGATGATTTGTAAAGCCACTTAGTAACTGGTGATGATAAACTGGTTTTTTATGTCAAGGTCAAACAAATAAGATAATCAATGGAATGGAGTCGCACCTCGTCACCGCAATTTGTTTACTTGCATATGCAATCGAATTGTATTAAATCGTTGTACTGAAAAGCATTCTTACCTAGATAAGTGCTTAAATAAATGTTTTTAAAAATAGTTTGAGAGTTGCTTTTACAAATATTCAAGATAAAAAAATACGTAACAGTTGTGTGTGTAATTCTTTATTTGTTAAAGCAACTTTCTTTCCGAACAACCCTCGAATTCATCACCGTGAATGTGCAACTCTCATCAATATGTTCAAAGAAGAAAGCACAGTACAACACCACCTCAGGGTAAAAGTCCAATTAACTGGTAAAGATTACATCTAAGGAAATCTATTAAAGTCCTGCAGTAGAAATTACTCGTAGAAGGAAAAAAAGTACTCTGACCAGCAGTAGCCTGTATTAATAATTTCTACTATATACCACTGTAGGATGTAAATTTTCTCCAAAAATATTTCCAAGCAAAAGTAACTCTAGATCTGGTCAAAACTGTTACAAGACAGTAAAGATGAGTTGATAGCATTACTTGACACCTGAATACCTCAATACTCGGTGCTATTAACTATGCTCGATAATGTAGCTCTTGTCACTAGATTCTGATACAAATAATTGCAATGTATTTTATTACAAAATAATGGACAAAACTTTTAATGCTTGGACACGTTTTAAAAATAAATACTGAATTAAATGTCTTTATTATATAAGAAATTAAATATTAATAACACCAAATACTCTTTAGAAAGAATCATATGACAATTTTAATCACATACTTAGCTGGGCCCTGAATTCTAAATGCCCCTTGATAAAATCTAGACCAAAAAGAGGATTTAGTTTAAAAAATACAATCGATCTAGAAGCATGCAGGCTTAAAAATATTTATCTTCAGGCACTGGAAAACGAGGTACAAAACAGGGAAGTGGCTGACAAGGTGATTACAGCTCAAGCAAAAAGAACTATGACCTTAGACTGAAGCATTTAAGGAAAGAAATCACATCAAAATTCAGAAAACAAACAAAAAAGCTATGAGAGATCCAGAAACATAGAGCATTCAACCCCCATGGAGTTGGTAATATATAAGAGGTTGATTAAAGATCCCCTCCTGGTAGCACAACATCTAAATAACATTTCACAATAACATTTCGGTACAGCTGGACATAACACCTAGAGTCACTATACAGTATCTAATTTAGAAACAGAACCATTTGGACTCCAAAATCTCCTTGAACTCATAATAAACCCAACCACAAGATTTGAAATTTAAAAAATTATCTCTGGCTTAAATTCAAAACTATCTTCCCCTCTGAACTACTTAAACGTTGCAAAGAGGAGATCACATCCCCATTAACACACATCAACAATCTATCCTTTAAGAAAGGTACTTTTTAAAAAGCCCTGAAATCATCCAAAATAATTCTAAAATTAAAACAAAAGAATTATTAACGAATTACAACCTCAATAGAAAACTACAGACCCATATCCCTTGTATGTACAATATCCAAAATAATTGAAAAGGCAATGCTTGACAGATTAATGAGTCATCTTATTAATAATAACATTCTCAGAAGTCAACAACATGATTTTCTAAAGGGAAGGTCAACCATCACAGTCCTGAATAGCCTTGTTGTGTACATAATCAATCAGATGGAGGAAGAAGCATCTATTACTAGGTTTATCTTAGACTTCAGTAGGCCTAAGGATTTGAAACTTTAGACCACTCTACTGCTAAACAAAATTAACAGCATTGGAATGAAAGGCAAAGCTCCAAATTGGTTTTCAAGCTATCTGGCAGGAAGAACACAAATAGTTGAATTAATATACACCAAAAACCACACTAACCGTATAGCAAGGTCACCTTTACTCCCAACCAATAAAGGTATACCCCAATGCTCAGTATTAGGACCAATCCTTTTCACCATGCTGACATTCGACCTGCCAAGATATCTTCGAGAATATGGGCAAGCAATTATGTACGCGGACGACACTGCACTCCTAGCTGCTGACGAACAGAAAAAAAACCAGTAGAAAATTCATCTTTCGTTACATACACCATGGCTAAGCAGTACTGTCAAAACAATTTCCTTGTATTTAATGAGAAAAAAACTCAATAATTAAATTTTCGGAAACAGAACCACTGACTTGTGAGGGCTACCTGACGTTGAACTAGAAATTGAAGCAAAATATCTCGGAGTTATAATTGACAGCAAATTCACATAGACTTCACATGTAGATAACCTTAATACCAGCCTCTATGCACCTAAAAGAATAAAAAACTCCTGTGACCCCGAAACAGCAAACGTAGTATACCACTCGCTATTTGAATTGCATATTCTGTATGGATTTATAGTGAGGGGAAACTCCTCTGCCAGGAATGTAAGCCAAGTCTTGGTATTATAGAAGAAAGAAGTAAGAACTTTAATAGGCCTAAACCAATATGACTCTTGCCGACGTGCCTTCCAAGAACTTAATATACTGACAGTCACATCACTTTACATTCTTGAAGTGGTCAAATACACAGTAGACAGGAATCATCAGAGACTAGGAGATGCTCACCAAAACAGCACTAGAGCCACACAAACATTGCCATGCCAATTCACTACACGCCCCTCTACGAGAAGAAACCGTGCTAAGCAGGAGCTAAGCTGTTCACAAGCCCGTCTACCGAATAGGCACGGTAGGCACGTGCCTAGGGCGCTAGGCAATTGGCATTTTGGGGGGGGGGGGCGCAAAATGGAAAAACAATTGCCGTAGTTGTAGCTGCATGCATCATCATCATCAAACGCACATTTTCTAGGATGTTAAATTAATGGGAGCTAATAAATTAATTTCATCCATTTCTCGCCCAACACATAGCAACACATGGTAACAAAGGCAAAGGTAGTTTATTACACCTTTCGTCTGACATTTGCAGTGAATTTATTGAGATTATGAGTAGTACTGAAAAGTAGTATTGAAACAAATCTTAAATGAAATCCAGCAAGCTCGCTATTTCTCTTTAATAATAGACTCCACACCTGACGTGTCCCGTCGCACACAGACCAATTGGCTGTAGTACTTCGGTATGTTTTATTGCCCAATGCTTGCACCAACAAATGCCTGATACAACTCTTTCTAAGTGTATGTGACAAATCTGGAATTTTGGAATAAGCAACCCTCAGTTTACTTGAGAAACTTGAGCTGGATGTCGATAAGTGTCGTGGAAAAAGTTACGACAATGCATCAAACATGTCGGGCATATATTCAGGTCTTCAGGTAAGGATTAACAGCAAAAATTATCTTACTGACTATGTACCATGTGTAGCTCACTCACTAAACCTTGCTGGGTGTTTTGCTGCCGAGAAGTAGTGTCCAGATAGCACACAACATTTTTTAAATTCGTACAAGGGCTTTATCCTTTTTTTAGGCATCCACTTACAGGTGGAACATCCTAAAAAGTCATATTGAAAAGAGTAACGAACAAAAATCAAAGAAAGATCAGAGAAAGCTAATGGTAAAACTCTTGAGTGACACAAGGTGGTCTGCTAGGGAAGACGCCCTTCGAGCTTTAAAAATAAGTCGACATGAATTAAAAGATGCTCTTGAAGGGCTAAATAAAGATGATACTCAGAAACAGAAACACAATGCATAGCTGCTGGGTTTCTAAAAACACTTGGAAATTTCCAAACCACGTTATTAACTGTGATCTGGGACGAAATTCTCGAGAGAGTTGATAAAACAAGTAAGACTCTTCAAAATCAAGATTTAGACCTACTTGGTGCTACAAAGGAACTTGAAACACTGTCCTCGTTTTTGAGTTAAAAGAGAGATTTATTTGATGATTTCGAGTCAAAGCATTGAAACTTGCAGAAAAAGAAGAAGCTGTATACGACATAGTAAGAAAAGGAAAGTTATTTCCCGATGAAAAAAAGGAGAGAAGCATGAAAGGAACATCTCCTTGAGAAATAGTCCGGTCAATTTAGCCAAAAAATAGGGGTAACTTTGCATTAATTCCCAGAAAGCTGAAAATTTGCATAGATGTTAGGGGCACCATTGTTATAAAATTGTGAAAAGTCCCCATCGATCCCATGTCTGCAAATCTTTTATTCAAGGTCAAATTTCACAAAAATAGGTTTTTTGAATTTTTCAGTGAAACGGTTAATTTTATGAAAAAAACATATCAGACAAAACTTGTAGACCATGCAATTATCTACAAAAATGCACCTTATGCTTTTTTTCATAACACTAACCATTTTTGAGAAAAAACAATTACAAACTTTTCTTATGCTGTATTGTCTATAATATAAACACGTTTCCATGCCACCTATGAGGAAGTGTACCTAGCGCGTTTTTTTTTAATGTAGTTTCCCCGATAGGTCTATTCCACAGTCTATTCTGGACTCGAATGTTTGATTATTCTTCTTCTTTTCAGTCGTACTCTTGTCAGAGTGGTCGTTGTCGATCAAGTACAGTGTCGAGTGACAAGTTCCATTATACTTGGTTGTAAACATATTTTATTCATCGTCATCATCATTAATTATTTCTTCTTCTTCCTGTTTTCTGGTGCAGGTGGAAGAATCGTGTGGGTTGGTTCCAGTACATTATTGACATGTTTCCACCCCATTGTTCTGGGTCTAGTTGATTATCAAGCCACACCTGAACCTGGTAATATACACGATAAAAATCTTAATGAGCAGAAGCCGTGGTTGGAGGAAGGCCAGCTAATTGCATACGTGTTTTATTACGTGTTTGTTTTGCAAAAGATAAGTAATGTGATTTGTCTATGAAAGTAATTTTTTTGGAGCTCCATGTACAGACAGAAGAAAGCAAATCCCATTCGTGATTAAGAGTTTCTGGTGAAGAGTTGATATCTACAAAAGCTTGTGCATAAGTAATAACTGCGAAGGAATTTTCAAGACTAACGGGGTCTAGGAGACGGGCTGACCTTAGTTGGGGTGAATCCCAATGAAGTGGGAAAGTACCTCTCCAGGGGCGGCACCGCCAAGGTGTCGCTCAAGACCGAAGGGGGATCCGAATCCAACCATCTAACCAATGGTTGGGCTCGGATAAACGCTACATAGCGTCCTGCATGAGGTGGCCCTGCTGTCAACAAAACCCCAGGATCTAGGGTAGTGCCTCGAGTGTGCACTCTGCGCGGTGACGGCCCTCGGCGCCGCGCAGTAGTGGTGCCAGTCCGGGTCCGCCTGGAATCGCACCACACAAAAACTTGTTTTTGACTGAGGGCACCCCAATCCCACGGTGTGAAGCGACCCGTGCCTAAGGGATGCATGGCGCAGGGGTTGTGCGTCGTAAACGGAGCCCTTGGGGGTTGGGCGCCCCCCCAAGCGTAAATAGCCTTACCTGGTCATGCGGGGCTCTGGCTGGGTGGACCGTTATTTCCTCGGTACTCGTGGGACCTTTTATGGAGTCTTTTAATAAAAAACAAAAAACACCAACAGATTTAGATCTGGAAGAGTTGCAACGGGCAGTTGCATCCGGCATCCAGGCCTTGGATGTATCTGCCTGTTCTTCTAGCGCTACCACCATCGACGACGATGTAGTACTCGATGATGCTAGCGGAAGGGTTGAATCCATGGACACAGACACTGGAGCATGTGTAATGGACTACAACCTTAAGCTCCCCTTTAAACTGCGCAAGCGTTGGGCGATGGAGCAGAAGAAGGCCGACGGCACCTGGCTTCCGGACAGTCAATGGAGGAGGCAAACGGGCAAGATGTCGGCCAATGAAAGAAGAAAGATGAGAAAACAGAGGGAGGCAGCACCGGAGGCAAATGCAGGTGCGGTCTCTACTCCTATTGGGAAGAGAGGGCGCTCGGGCGGTTCTTTGGCGGAAAAACCCCTGCCGAAGAGGCGCCCGACCGCACCTCCTGAGCAAGCAGCGCATGCGACGGGGACCAATCCCTCAACGGAGACATAAGACATAAGCTAGTCTTGGTCCCTGCGAACTTTCCTGAGAGGCGCCTCTCAGAGGAGGTGGCTATGGAGCTTCGGGGGCGCATTCTCGACGAGGTACTCTCAGCAGAGGGTGTGTGCCTGCAGTTCAAGAGGTGTTTCCCGGAAAGGGGGGCTCTCGTCATGCTGTGTGGCAGTGACGAGACCAGGGATTGGCTGCGGGGTCTGGCTACGGGGCTGGGGATCGGTGGCCCTGAGGGAATAGGGGTGATCTGTGGGGACTACAAAGACCTCATAAGATCTACCAAGGTCTTCCTAAGGGTTGATGGTCCCATGGCCGAGAAGGACTCTGCGACCATTCTCAAGGCCATAAATAAACAAAATGCTGGGATCTCTGTGTCGGACTGGAGGGTTGTCGGTGATGTCCACACGGGAGACTCCAGAACACTTGTGATTTTAATGGATGAACAATCTTCAGCCACTCTTAAGAGGAGGGGCTGGAGGGTGTTCATTGGTGTGGAGCAGGTCCAGCTGAGGGCGCGGGGTGGGGCGGCTGATCATGGGGATCAAGGTTCTTCAGATCAACCTGCAGCACAATAAGGCTGCCTCGGCTGTATTCTGCAGACGCTTCCTGTCGGAAGATTTCCACGTGGCTCTGATACCGGAACCTTGGATCAGCAAGGGAAAAATATCAGGGCTTTCAATGACAGGGGTGAAAATAGTTAGTGCCCAAGTTGAAAATGCCAGGACATGTATTGTTGTAAGCAACAAGGTGGACAGCATTCCTGTTCTGGAATTTTGTTGCAGGGATCTCGCCACAGTCAGGCTGATGGTGGCTGGTACTGGACGAGCCCTGCTAGTTGCATCATCATATCTACCGTATGATGATGCGGAGTCCACGTCCTCCAGGGAACTGGCTGCCTTGGTGGACCATGTTGGGAGGAGTGGAGCGGAACTGGTGGTGGGATGCGACGCCAACTCGCACAACGAGGCGTGGGGCAGCACCAACACCAACAACAGAGGTAAGTTACTTCTAGAATATATAATGTCCCGTAGTCTAATGATTGCAAATGTGGGAAACGTGCCCACGTTTCGCACGAGGACAAGAAGGGAGGTGCTAGATGTGACCATGATGTCGGAGGGTATGGCTGGTCGTATGCATGGCTGGCATGTGTCTGACGAGCCTTCCCTCTCTGATCATGCTCACATCTGTTTTAAGATCGGTGAACAGATGCTGGAAAAAGTTCAGTATAGGAATCCGAGGAACACAAACTGGGTATCATACAAGGAAAACCTCAGGGCACGGCTGGATTCTGATTCCACTAATGGGAAACGGATTCACAGCGCGGCGCAGCTTGACGAATCTGCTGACGGTCTAACTTCTGCGATTGTCGGCTCCTTCGATCTCAGCTGCCCGGTTATCAACAAGAACAGATCAAAGGTAGCCTGGTGGAGCTCTGAACTGGCCTCTTTGAGGAAGAGGGTCAGGGCTCTATTCAGGAGAGCCAAAACTTGGGGCACTTGGGACACCTACCATGAGGCTCTTGCACTGTACAACCGCAAGGTTCGTACGGCTAAGAGGTTAGCCTGGAAGAAGCTCTGCACCGATATTGACAGTGTGCAGGGCAGTGCAAGGCTGCAAAAGCTATTGGCAAAGAATCCAATCTCGCCGCTTGGTAGTCTCAAGGACGATCAAGGTGTTTACATTACTGAGCCGGAAGGAGTTCTGAAAGTTATGATGGGAACACACTTCCCGGACTGTATTGTTCATGAGGGTGAACAACCACCCGAAAGTGAGGGGAGACATGCGGGTCGCGCCACCCATTTTCGGTGGAGTCTGGCGCACCGTATTGTCCTACCTTCAGTAGGATTGAGTGGGCTATTAACTCATTCAGTCCTTACAAGGCTCCTGGGGGCGACGGGGTGAGACCGGTTTGCTTGCAGCGGGGATTGGACATTCTCCTTCCACAGCTGTGCAGACTGTTCAGAGCCTCCGTGGCTCTCAGGTACATCCCACTATCCTGGAGAGTGTCCAGAGTGGTGTTCATACCGAAGCAGGGGAGGGCGGGCATGGATCGGCCGAAGTCTTTCAGGCCGATATGCCTGTCCTCCTTCCTTCTCAAAACCATGGAGAAAATGGTTGCCAGGTTTGTTTGGGAGGGAGCTCTTCTGGAGCGACCTTTGCATCCTAACCAGCATGCCTACACTCCAGGAAAGTCATGCGACTCGGCCCTGCATCAATTGGTATGCAGGATTGAGAAGACGCTGGCGGCAAAAGAGGTAGCCATAGGAGTCTTTTTAGACATTGAAGGTGCCTTTGATAATACAGCCACTCAGGCGATTATCAATGCGGTCTCGGGACGTGGCGTTGATAGTCAGGTGTGTGACTGGATAGGGGCCTTGCTCACGGACAGGGTTGTTGTTTCAACCCTCATGGGAGCAAGTGTTAGTGCGAAGGCTACGAGGGGCTGTCCGCAGGGCGGCGTCCTCTCTCCTCTTCTGTGGAACCTCGTTGTGGATGACCTGCTAAATTCTTTGAATAGCAGCGGTGTCTTTGCACAAGGGTACGCAGATGATATTATGATTCTTGTGAGTGGCAAGTTCAACACAACAATCACGGAACTGACCAACGCTGCTCTGAACATGGTGGGAAACTGGTGTGATAAGGTTGGCCTCACCGTCAACCCCACCAAGGCTGCCGTGGTTGCCTTTACCAGGAGGCGACAGATGGAGGGTATTGGTCCCTTTCTATTTAAAGGCTCACCCGTTGAGCTGAAGCCTGAGGTCAAGTACCTGGGCGTGATCCTAGATAGGGTTCTAAACTGGGGACCTCATCTAGAAAGGGTCATTGCCAGGGGTAAGTGGTCTCTAATGCAATGCAGACGTGTGATAGGTGGGCCCTGGGGACTGAAGCCGAGGCTCTTGTACTGGCTTTATGTTTCCGTGGTCAGACCTGCACTAATGTACGGAGCTGTCGTATGGTGGCCAAAAACGGAAGCCAAGACGGTGGTAGCACGTCTGGCGAGCATCCAAAGGATGGCCTGCCTCGCTATCACAGGGGCTTTTCCTAGTGCGCCAGGCGCGGCTCTAGACTGTTGTCTTAATCTCGCCCCCCTGGACATTGTCATTCGAGCTATGGCCAGGAAGAGTGCCTACTGTCTTCAGCAGACGGGACTCTGGTCGGGCGGCAGCGGTGGGCACTCTAGAATTGGCACTCTGATACAGGAGGATGTTTTGCACATGATCTCTGATCAGATGCCACAAAAGTTTTCCTTTGACAAACCCTTTAGGATTATTTTACCCTCAAGGGATGATTGGTCAGAGGGGAAGAAATCTCTTCCACCAGCGGAGCTCGAATGGTCCACAGACGGCTCCAAAACAAAAAGCGGCACAGGCGCTGGAATTCTGGGAGTGAGACCATGTAGGGAGCTGGTGGTTCCTATGGGTCCGTATCCGACAGTCTTTCAAGCGGAGGTCGCAGCCATTATGGAATGTGCTCGTGAGAATCTTCGTCTGCGATATAGGGGCAAGACGATTAACATTTTCACGGACAGTCAGGCAGCGCTGATGGCGCTGGATTCTTGCGCAATCAAATCCAAACTGGTTTGGGATTGCTATCAGACCGCTTCCTCCCTTGCCAGAATCAACAATGTAACCGTTTGTTGGGTTCCTGGTCATGAGGGGATTCCTGGGAACGAAAGAGCTGATGCCCTGGCCAACCAGGGCTCAGCAACAATTATGACGGGCCCTCAACCATTCTGCGGTGTTCCAAGGTGTGAATCCTCTAGGGTTGTCTCGAAATGGATTCGCGCGGAGCATGGGAGAAGGTGGAGGTTGCATCCGGGTTTGAGAGTGAGTAGAATGGTATTACAGTCACCTTCCTCCAAGGTGGCTTCGGACCTTCTCTCATTAAACAGATCAATGTCTTCTAAGGTCATTGGTCTCATTACGGGGCATGGTCACCTGAAGAAACATCCACAGAGCACAGAGTTGGCATCCTTCAGGAGGATCCGCTCTGTGGAAGGTGTAATGAGCAGGAGGAGACTGCTGAGCACCTGCTCTTTGATTGCCCTGCAATAGCAAGAGAGCGGTATGCCATCTTTGGTAGCTTGAACAGGGGTGGTGAGTTTTCCCAGGAGGACCTGATAGGTTGTTTTCGGCGGTTTGTTGAACTGCTGAAGTTATAGACTGGTAGGCCTCGTGGTGTTTCCGGGGTGCGCAAAAGGCCCTTGAGGCTTAAGTGCATGGCAGAAGGCCGCCCCAAGGGGGAAAAAAAAATAAATAAAAAAAGACTAACAGTGATTTAGGTGCGACCTCAGAAAAGTAGGTAGGCGGAACGGCCACTCGAACAATGGAATGACAGGCAGATGTTGTTCAAAGGGGACATGGTCCCTTAAAATTAGGTACTCCGTTTTTTTAATATCATATTCTCAGAATTATCGGTCAATATGAATGTATTAGTCACACAGACTTACAGTTTTACTTATATTACACGCCCATTGATATCATAGGCAGCTTAGTTGTGCTTATTATGGACAATACAGTGTATGAAAGTAATTGTAATTGTGATCGACAACGACCACACTGACAAGAGTGCAACGACTGAAAAGAAGAAGAATAACCAAACATTCATTAAATTTTAGTGGAATAGACTGAGGAATAGGCCTACTAGGAAAACCACATTAAAAAAAATCGCGCTAGGTACACTTCCTCATAGGTGGCGTGGAAACGTGTTTATATTATAGACAATACAGCATAAGAAAAGTTTGTAATTGTTTTTTCTCAAAAATGGGTAGTGTTATGAAAAAAAGCATAAGGAGCATTTTTGTAGATAATTGCATTCTCTACAAGTTTTGTCTGATATGTTTTTTTTCATAAAACTAACTGTTTCACTGAAAAATTCAAAAAACCTATTTTTATGAAATTTGACTTTGAATAAAAAAATTTGCAGATATGGGATCGATGGGGACTTTTCACAATTTCATAACAATGGTATCCCTAACATCTATGCAAATTTTCAGCTTTCTGGGAATTTTTGCAAGGGTCAATGTCTAAATTGACCAGACTAAAAGATTTCGCACTGGGATGTTTATTGCCATTGTTCCCAACATAGCTTCGCAGCTCAGTAAAAGAAGGGAGGCCTATCCAAATTTCGACACAAGATTTAAGATCTTACCAAATCTAAAAGAGAAAATTCCAAAGAGGTGGCTTGTGAAGCTAAACTGTTAGGAGAAGTATACGAGAACGATATTGATGGGCAAGACTTTGAACGTAGCTTTTCAGCTTTGAAAAGAGTGAAGCCAGACATTAAATCATCGATAGTTGATGAAAAGCCTATTGGCTTATTGTTGCTGTGCACCCAAAACGTTATTACTTTACATTATGTTACAAAAAAATTACTGACGACTTTGCAACACGGAAAACTAGAAAAAATCTATTTTATGAATCTCGTGTCAGTCTAGTGGTAAGCCAACAAATCAAAAATAATTCTAAGAAAATGTGATTAAACGAATACTATAAATAAGTTAATGTAAATACTTCCAATGTAAAGAAGGGAGGTTGGATGGTCCTTGAGGTATGTTACACGAATTCCCACTGGAGGCCAGTAGATACCTCACGGCTACCGGTTGCCAGTCCGGGACACGGCTCTCAAAAAGAATTAGGATAATTTGTAAAGGAGAGTTAAGTCTAAATTACCTCACAAACAAAAACTGGCTTTTCAGACTAAATCTAAAGTTACGGGGTAGAGGCCTTATGGTAGGGCTGGTGGGGGGGGGGTTAGTCAGCTGGCAGGGGTATAAAAAGGGGCGCAACTCTTCATTGTGCCTAGGGCGCTGGCAGGGTGTAAAACGGGCCTGGCTGTTCAAAGTACTATCTGAATAGTTAAAAAGAATCCGTGAAGACAAAACCTTTAACAAGTATCTCATGGAGTGGTTCAACCAAACTGTTTGTTTCATGTAGAACTGTTGACGCAATTACTTTTCTCAAAGAATATGTAAATAAAGAAATTGGTCTATTTTCTATTGTCTCTATATGTTGTATTGTAAGAACATCGGCTGTTTAACTGCAGTAAAAGATGGCAGATCATATAGCTGGTGTTGCATACAAGTGAGCGTTCCATTAGTGAATTAACTATTTAGTTATATAGTTTAATTATATTGATGGTACACTTTATAAAACACGTAGTTCCAGTTATTATTCGAAGGCATTTTTAAAATGTGATACTATTTTTTTTAGAATCGGCCCATATCCTTAGTTAAAAATTACTTAGGAATCAGTATCGAATTCAGAATTGATAATCAAGACTACAATGTTGGTATTGGTATCAGAATTAAAACTAAATTTTTTGTACCTACCCATCCCTAGTATTCCTAATTTTGTTGGAATAATACTTTCTAATACCTCTGTAAACAAAGTATTTCTCTGGGATAAAGTAAACTAAGTACTGGTCACATGACATTCATCTTTTGGATGGAGTAATAATTTTGGAGCATGAATCAAGGATGACAAGATCCTAATGACTTTTGTCTGGGAGTTTTGGACATTCTTAAGCAGAATAGTGAGGTCCAAAACTATTAATTCATCATATAGACTTTTCCAAAAGTTCTGAGATAACTAGATAAGTTTTAATGGTTTGGTTTAAAGATAAAACTCTGCACATCAATATAGGTCATAACAATATAATTTTTTTAGCCACCAGCCTTCTTAGAGGGTCAGTATAAAGTGTTAATGAAAAATCATTTCCCCATGATCAAGTTAAATATCAAATCATTTTAAAGGACTTAATTCAACGAAAACAGTAATAGGGAAAGCAAAACAATGGCAAAATCGTAAACTAAATAGTCTATATTTTTTTATAATAAGTTTACCAAAGAGAGATCCAAACCAATGAATTTAAGGTATGGATAGCTAAAATATTACACATAACAAAAACCCCATTCCCAAAAAAGTGCACATAATGTACTCCCTTTTGTATTACAACTTGTTACAAGTTTATTAATCACCCAGTATACTAAATTAATTTATTAACTCTTTACGCTCGAAAGGCCAGTAGCACTAGCCACACAAAGGTTGCAGACAGCTCGCATTAGTTTTGTCATAATTTGTCCTCGCAACTTGTATGGACAGTACAGATGGACGCGCTACTGTAATTGACAGCTCGGCGACCATATTTGTTGTTTGCCTATCCAGATCGGAATTATTACTTTTCAATTTCCTCCACGAATTTGCATAGTAATTCAAAATGTTTAAAGAAGAAATGAAAAATAGTTTAAAATTTATTTTTAATTAATCTTTTTAATACAAAGATAAATATACATTTATGAATTTTAACTCTTATACGTTTATTGTTAACAAAGATATGCAAATAAAATTTTATAAAGTAGGCTTTTACAGTAATGTTATACTCTAACATGAACTATTTTACATTTTTCTCAGTCTTTACATTTTTTTACAGGGTAAAAGTTTAAAAATGACATATCTATGTGTAGTCAAGAATACTTACTTCATGTTTTCTAGTAAAATTGTCTAAGTTTCTATCACTTCAGTGTATAGGTCCACTACACGTTATTCATAATTTGCACAGTCAAGGGAAATTTAATTGATTTAAAAGGGAAATTATTTCTATTTGCGGACGATACGGCCTTAGTTTCAACTGGTGACACTTGGGAGGAGGCATATGACCACGCGTCCTTGGATCTCATGAGAATTAAGAATTGGTTTGACCACAATGTGCTGAGCGTAAACGTTGACAAAACAAAACACCTACCGATTTTCATGAAGAACGATCCAGGACCGAGGCAACTGAGGATGCACTCCTGCGGTGACCACCGTGCGATAGCTTGCGGCTGTGGCACTATTGAGCGTGTGGAACAATACAAGTACTTGGGAGTAATTATCGATCGGAAGCTAAGTTGGGTTCCACACGTCCAGTATGTAAAAAAGAGGCTTCGGACCATGATTTATGCATTCATGCAGCTGGCGCAGGTTCTGTCCGCTGGTCAGTGTAGGGAGGTTTACTTCACCTATGTACAGTCGACGCTGCAGTACGGCATTCTGGCGTGGGGGGCGGCCTCTTCGTCTACTCTCGAGCCGCTGGCGGTTGCTCAGAGATCCATAATGAAAGTTATCCTTATGAAAAACAGAAGATATCCTACTGAATTATTATTTGAGCGGTTTCCTGTTTTAAATATAAGACAGCTCTTTATTAAGTCCCTATTAATATATATTCGTAATAATAAAAATACAATGTTCCAAGAAAGTTCCCATACATACTTAACAAGAAATAGAGTAATTTTTGGATTTGATATTCCCAGACCGGCACACACTTTGGAAATTAATAATTCGTTTTATTTAGCTCACCAACTTTATAGGAATCTCCCAACTGATGTACTGCAGGCCGAGGGTGGTGGTGCTGCTGCATACAAGCGGAGGGTGGGCGAGTGGTTGCTCGGCCTGGGCTGGGCAGCAGCGGAGGCGCTCATTCAGTCGCCATACACATAATGGTAAATTGCACACACGTTCGTTCACTCCATCACAAGCACACACACACACACACACACACACACACGCACGCACGCACGCACGCACGCACGCACGCACGCACACACACACACACACACACACACACACACACACACACACACACACACACACACAACCAAAAAGTACGGTAACGCGCGTCCTTGCACCTGTTCTGGGTCATAATATATGATTGGCTTGACTAGCTCCGATTATTCTGACAGTAACGTATATAACTTTCTCTTAGTTCTTGGATTAACTCTCTCCTTAGCTTTATTAATTTATAGAATATCGTAGATTGTCGTGTTTACTTTTTTTTTTTACTTATATATTATGTAGGATGTATACAATGTTTTAGTTTAAAATTATACCACATTTAGAAGTTCATTTATTTAATGTTAATGTAAGCTAGCAAAGTTCAATTAAATAAGTTTATTAGTGCTGCTGGACTGACTTAAGAACTCTAATCCTGCACACAGACGTGGAGTCTCTGCAGGTATTATTCCAATTTTCGTTTTACTATTTTATAAGTCAATTTGTATTCATGAATTGTTTGGAAATAAATAAATGAAATGAAATGAAATGAAAAAATGTTTAGAAAAGAATTATAGGCTAATTTAAAATGTACTGCTTTAGATAAAAATTACTTTAAAATAAAGCTGCTTGATAGCTTTCAGCACTCATCATTCATTATAAAGCAAAGATAATATTAGAAAATAACTGCTATGTTTAGTGGCCAGTGGTGCTGGCCTTACTAGCTATGGATGTATTATAGCTTGGCCAGTACAGCAGGACATACAAGCTGAGATGACATTAAGGCAAAAATTTATCCGCGCTTATGACAAAATGGCAGCAGTAAGAGAGCTGGCCATGCGAGCTCCGAGGACAAATTATAAATACTATAGGATTAAGTTTTCTTCTGTTAAACTTAGTGTACTACATCATACAAATAATTAATTTTTAATATTAAAAAATTAAAAATAACTAAAATAGTCCCAATTTGTTTTTCATATTATTTTTTTGTTTCATTGGCCTATAAAACTATACACATACAGTTCATAAATACACTTACATTTAAATTTATCCTCTCACCCCTCAAAGGCGACAGCCTAAAAAGATTGAAAGTTGCTGAAAGCACAAAAAAGTTGTTATTTATCTGATGTGTTGAGTTTAATTTTTTAACTGAAACATTCAAATTACCTAACCGCTCTGAGACTTTTTGTCAGCCCAATATGTCCCCATATGTTTCGATAAGATAACATTTATCATTATAATGAATTACATTCAAACATGCTTATTACAGACCATCTGGTTATTGGACCTCTGGATTTTTCTTTTTGAAAATTAGTTTTTGTTACTGATACCATGAACTAAGGAAGGATTTGTGGTTGTTAGCAATAGTTTTCAGTTTTGCTATCACTAAACTTTTCATGTCAATTCCCTTGACAACATTGGCTATGGTATTTTCACTGTCGCTAGTTTTAATGATAATGACAAACATAATCCCTTTTCCTTGATACCTCAGTCATACCACTACTTGTCAAAATTGAAAAGGCACTTACTTATTTTATTGTTTCTCTTTAACTTCAATTTTTATCTGGAGATTGTGTTGGTGATATTGGATCATTAAGCAGTTTGTGGAGACTATCTGAACTGGCACTCAATTATGAATTGAAACATCTGCAGTGATACAATTTATGCCAACTTGAGAAGAACCTCCCACAATAAATGTTCTGATCAATAGACCTCTAATAAATACAACATCAGAGTACAATCACTATATAATAAAACTGAGTAGCAGTGGGATGATTGGCAGCAAATTGGTGGACAGCCAGAGGAAGCGACCCTTCTTTATAAGTACTAGTTCAGCGCAAAATTTAAACATTTTGCATTTATCTGGAATGATGTAAGACCTAATACTTTTTTGGCAGTGGGCTATCGTTATTAACAAATTATATATGATCTAAATGGACTTACAGTTGGAACGGAAATGGAGCAAGGCGATTCTTGATATTTTCAAAGGTTTCTTTCTCTATAGTTTCTTCTC
The DNA here is from genome assembly GCF_021130785.1 of Homalodisca vitripennis. NCBI lineage: Eukaryota > Metazoa > Arthropoda > Insecta > Hemiptera > Cicadellidae > Homalodisca > Homalodisca vitripennis. The sequence goes on along the minus strand of NC_060213.1, from coordinate 99,884,492 downwards.
CAGTTTTCTTGTAAAATTTCACATTTGCCACTGGATCACTTGTAGAATCCAAATATAAGTAGAAATCCTCCACAGAAAATTTTGATCCCTTACAGTCGTTTTCCAGTTTGCTTAACACCTTGAATTTTTCTTTTTCAATGCATTCCTACAAAAAAATGAGGTGTTGTACATTAAAATGTATATACAAACAAAAGGACACATAAAGGTTCAATAAATAACTAAATATTATAGCTGCTAAATTTAAAACAGAATAGTAATGACAACTCCGAAGTTAAGTTTGAGCTTATAATTATATAATAAAATCAATAGCTAGATATGTTGCTAAGCAGTAATTTCGGGAACAGTTTGAAAAATATGGCTATTTTCTTTTGGGGTTCAAGGAATCGAGAAAGGTTTTTATGAAGAGAACATTTTAAATGTCTATATTAAAAATGAATAGTGCATAACACATTATACCATAAAAACCATATAAGAGGATATAACATCACTTTGGAAATCAAAGCTTCAGATAAATTGGAATGTTATTTTAGTAACATTAATCAAAATGTAAGAAAGTACAATGACTTCTTACATGATACAAGTGTCTACAAATTGCAATACAACATCTGTTCAAAGTTTTACACAGGCCAATAGTGTTCATTCCACAATCGATTTGCTGAACACTTACCCAAACTAAAACTGTTGGTGCAACAATCAAAAAACAACATTGTGATATAGTTTTTTCACAGAGGCTTAAAGAAAATCAGAGGTATGTACATTACCATGCCTTAATGAGTCATTATTTCTTAGACTACTGTCCATGTTTGCACCAAAATTTCCTCAGGAATCTTTTTTCTAAGGACTTTAGCAAAATATTGCTGAGTTAGGTACTGATAACAGTGTATTACAGCTTGATTTATCCTCATCTCTCCTACGGTTTGGTACCCTGGGGAGCTTGTGCAAACTATTAGTTTCAAAGAGCATTAAAAGTATAAAAAAACTATTTGAATCATCACAAAAATTAATTTTAGAGAGGCTTGCAGGCTAGCTTTTAAGGAATTGCAGCTGTTGACTCGGCCTTAAACACATTTAGGTGTCACAGACATTTTATAATACTGACGAGGTTTTGGAACTCGACTGAGTGACCAACCAGTTAGAATGATCGACCAATTAGAATGACTACAACTAACTCCACTGTTCAAAAAGTCAAAGTCAAAATCTCTTTATTCACATATTCTTCAAGATTAGTAGTGGTGTCAACATGTTATAATACATAGAAATACAGTGAAACAATGTAATAGAACTAAAGTGAAAATATTACATTTAATTTTTTGCTTTTATAAACATGGTTGTCTCCAATTGTAAAATTCGTTCATAGTACGGTCAATTTAGACATTAACCCTTGCAAAAATTCCCAGAAAGCTGAAAATTTGCATAGATGTTAGGGACACCATGTTATGAAACTATGAAAAGTCCACATCAATCCCATGTCTGCAAAAATCTTTATTCAAGGTAAAATTTTGTTAAAATGGGGTTTTTAAATTTTTTAGTGGGACAGTTAATTTTATGATGAAATATGTCAGACAAAAATTGTAAATCATGCGATTGTCTACAAAAATTGTCCTAACGCTTTTTTTCATAACACTGACCATTTTTGAGAAAAAGCAATTACAAAATTTTCTCACGCTGTCTATAATATGTACAAGTTTCCACGCCACCAATGAGGTACTGTACCTAGCGCGTTTTTTTTAATGTAGTTTCCCCGGTAGGCCTATTCCAGTAAAATGTAATGAATGTTTGGTTATTCTTCTTCTTTTCAGTCATTGCACTCTTGTCAGAGTGGTTGTTGTCGAGTAACAAGTTCCATTATACTTGGTTGTAAACATATTTTATTCATCGTCATCATCATTAATTATTTCTTCTTCTTCCTGTTTTCTGGTGCAGGTGGAAGAAGCGTGTGGGTTGGTTCCAGTACATTATTGACATGCTTCCACCCCATTGTTCTGGATCTAGTTGATTACCAAGCCACACCTGAACCTGTTAATATACACGATAAAAATGTTAATGAGCAGAAGCCGTGGTTGGAGGAAGGCCAGCTAATTGCACACATGTTTTATTACATGTTTGTTTTGCAAAAGATAAGTAACGTGATTTGTCTATGGAAGTAATTTTTTTGGAGCTCCATGTACAGACAGAAGAAAGTGAATTCCGTTGGTGATTAGAGTTTCTGGTGAAGAGTTGATATCTTCAAAAGCTTGTGCACAAGTAATAACATTTTCTTTTTCAAACAATTTAAAAATTGATTTTTTACCCCTTCAAAACATTGTTGATGTTTCACAGCCAGTCATAGCATGTAAAAACAGTATATGATTGAACCGATTGAATATCTTCTCAAATAATTGCTGCCACAGTTTCTAGGGCCTTCAATCGATCTTCATTACCTTTAGGTTTTTTCTTTTCATTCCAAGCTTGATTGATAATATTATAATAATTACCAACAAAACATACAAATGTTAATTGTCCTTGTTTCTCAGTAATAATGACTTACCATAATTAATTCAATCGTAATTTAATTGTTCTGTTAACATTTACATTTGTACAAATAGCTGTTAATTCCTCTAACGTAAACTGGCAGTCATCACTACTTTCAATATATGAAAATATTTCCACCATGGCGAGATTCAATGCTTCATCTTGAGGATGACCGACTTGGCCTCCAGTGGTCGGATTTAAAAATGAAACAAAGCAATCATTATGGTACTTAGCTTCAGCAGCAACTAAATCATGTTCAAATCGATGCGTGTAACGATAATTGTTGCGGTGTCATCAGAACAAGACTGAGCTGCTTTCTTAACTTAGTCTTTAAATGAAAAAGTTTTAACGCTACAAAACTTACGACGAGATTTCTGTGCTTGTTTCTTTTCGTACTTCTCATTCAATTCATCACCCCAAAATAAAAATCAATATTTTAAAACGGTTGTTCTTGCAGCAAGGTTTTTAGATGTCTTCTAAAACGAAGGTGGCTGGTTGTCTTTATTTCCTCTGGTAGTGTGATCCATATTTTTGTACCAGTGTAACTCTTCTCAGTGGATGTTAGTCTGTGTATTGGAAGGCAGAACTTTCTTGCATTTCTGGTGTTGTACTCCCCTGCACGCAGTTTTAGGTGCATTAATGTAGACATAGGTAGCAATTTCCAGAACATAAAGTTTAATGACTGTAAGAATCTTCAGTTCACACAAGGCTCCTCTACAGGTTTGTCTGGGTGGTAATCTCCCCAGTATTCTGATGGTCCTTTTTGGTAGAGTTATAGACATGTTGAATGTTTAACATAGTGGTTCCACCCCAAACAACAATCCCATACTGCAGATGGGTTTCGAAGAGAGCGTGATAAGCAGTTTTGGCTGCAGTAAAGTCGCTTACAGTCATCATTCTACGCATCACAAATAATCCTGAACTTAGTTTACTGCAGAGAGGTTACTAATATGGGTTGTCCATGATAAACTGTCATCTATTATAATGCCAAGATATTTGGTTGAGGTAACTTCTTCAAGATCAGAGAGTCGCCCTACGGTCTTTCTGAATCTTCCAAATATTAGTTGTTGAACACATCTGACAATAAATGATTAATTGATTGACTTTTACTTTCGATAGCTACTAAGTTGTTGCCATGACAATACTGCATTGACATGCTTAGTGCTAAGTATTTTTAGTGCTAGTTTTTCAATAATTTTGGAGAATGTTGGTAGTAAGGATATGGGTTGATAATTTGCTGGTTCAGTTGTAGGGCCTTTTTTGTGTTTAGGATAAACTTTAGCTACATATAGTGCCAATGGGAAGACTCCTGAGGCAAATGACTTGGTAATGTTAATCAAGGGGTCCCTGAGCACTTCTGCACATACCTTGACCAGTTTGGCAAATATGTCGTCATATCAAGCTGTCTATCTCTAGTTGTTTTGGGTCAATCTGACTTAGCAATAGTGCAGTGTCATCAGCATAAATGGTTAATTTACTAAAATCTTGCATGAAATGAGCTAGGTCATTTGTGAAGAGGATAAAGAGAACAGGACCCAAGACTGATCTCTGTGGCACTCCTCTAGTGATTGGGTTTGGGTGAGCGTGTCATATCTACTTTCCCATTGTTACTATTTTTAATCTCAACCAGTTGACTTCTATTAGATAGATAGCTAGAAAACCATTTATTTGTATTATTTTGAATTCCTAGAAGGTGGTGATGATCAAGACAGTCAAAGGCTTTGTTGTAATTGAGAAATACAGTAGTAGCAGTCTTGCCTTCCTCAAGCTGATCCAGAAGGAACTCCACTAACCTGATCCAGTTGTAGATTTATTCTTTAGAAATCCATGTTGGTGGTCAATGGTTATAAGTTTATTTTTATTAAGATCATTAAAAAGTATTTTTAGTGCTAGTTTTTCAATAATTTTTGAGAATGTTGATAGTAAGGATATATGTTGATAATTTGCTGGTTCAGTTGTAGGGCCTATTTTGTGTTTAGGATAAACTTTAGCTACATATAGTGCCAATGGGAAGACTCCTGAGGCAAATGACTTGGTAATGTCAATCAAGGGGGTCTCTGAGCACTTCTGCACATAGCTTGACCAGTTTGGCAGATATGTCGTCAATTGTTCATGTCTTTGGTTGCAACAATTGAATGATGTCAGACATCTCCTTGCTACAGGTAGCTTCTAAAACAAGGATATGAGTATCTTGGGCTTCTGGAAGAAAAAGTTTTGTTTATGTTCCTTTTTGTGGATTATTTTTGTTAAGTGTTTGTCTGCTACAGTAGTAAAGAAGGTATTTGAATGATCTGCAATTTCTTTTGGATTTGTTTATTCATGCCCTTGAATGATTAGTTGTTCACTCTCTTTATTTGACTTTCTTTCAGAGTTTATTACATTCCAAATTTCTTTTTGTTTATTGTTTGATTCCATGATTCTGGCAGAGTTATTCTGTTGCCTTATAAGTTTAATATGAAGGTTGTATTCTTTTATCAGAAGTAAAGACCTTTGTCTATGATCTTCCCTACCAGTTGTAAGATATAGCCCTTGGGCAGTCAGGAATTTTTGCTTTTTTCGAATAACTGAAGGGATATTAAAGACTATTTTTCTTTCATTTTTTTAAGCTTGGCAAAAGGACAAGCTTGGTCAAGTGCTTGCTGAAGGATTAAAAGAAAGTTATTGTATGCTTCATCTGCATTTACTGTGTTGTACACTTTTGCCCAGTCCTCTATATTGGATATGGAGTGAATTGTGATGGCCAAACGTAGATGACTTTTTGACCCAAGTAGGTTTCCAAGATCTATAAATGTACGTATTTTCTTGATCCGAAATTTTGAAATATGGTACTGTAAATACATTAAAACATGAAGTAAATTTAATTGTATGAAAGTAACCACTTTTTTACTGAAATAAGTTTTCAAGATTTGCAGATGCACATATTTTCCTGATCCAATATTCTGAACTGTTGCACCGTACATATATCACACATATTATATACACATTAAGTTAATTTTATCGTCTTAAAGTAGACTCTTTTATAGAGAAAAATATTTCTATACTAGAATCTAGTATTTCAATTCAATTTTATGTTTTTGATTTCTTTGTTTCCAGGCAGGTTTTATAAAAAACTGGAATGCGAGAATTAATCTGAAGCAGTGTAATTTTTCCTCTTGTTCCTGCTTATTGAACGACTTTACGGTCGCCTTTAATGTACTGTACATTAAAATGGAAAATAATTTAAACCTTAGTAAAAAACTCTCTGGTATCAACAGCATTTTACTAAGTTAACAAACTTATTTATTTATCACTGAGATGATTAAAACTCCATAAACCCTGTAGAATGTGAAAAAGAGATGTAATAAATGGAGTTTTGTCTGGGTGGTTTATTGTCAGAATGTACAAATGGTCATGTACAAATTTAAGAATATTTTGGTAATATGCAATATTTAATTATTATTATAGCTATTACTATAGCCATATTACTACAACTCTAAAATAACTAAATCAAAGCTTTATGACCTAAATCAAAGGACATAGTCATGTACACTTCTTTTTAAAATCTGTAAAAAGTCAGTTCCTACTACACACGATGGTTTCCAAATAAATAATGAGGATCGCTCCTTATACAATCCCGAAAATGGTCTCCATGGCCTTCTTAGCTAAACAAACTATGCTAGTTAATGTGTGCAAACTCTTCTCTGATAACCTATTGTTTGACCTGTTCTTTAGATTTAGGTGGTAATACTGAGTTCGTATTTTACCAAAGAGATGCTAAAAGTTCCCTGAATTCCACTGAAATAACTGCATGACCTTCTTTGGAACAAATTACCAGATTTTTAGAAACAAGTAAATTTTTTAGGAATTAATCCAAATTTAAATTCATTACCTTTACTTATAATTATAAAAATAAAGTCATAGTTCAACATGTCTGGAAATTGGTTTTCTATTCTCCGAAGGAAGTTAGTGTCTCACTTTGTAAGGACTTACCAAATTGAATGCAACAAATATTTTGAATATTTAAACTACTTAAATTCAAGTGTTTAAAATACCTTCTGCTCCTTCTTTGAAAGACGTTTTGCGATGGGAAAGTTGATACTTCCAACAAATTTGTAGAGATCTCTCTTAAGGACTCGCTGTAAAAGTTGTTGCGCTGCTGAGAGTCTTTCATCTCTGGAGTAGAGGATATCATAGAAAACATGATCTGTGAGTGTACTGAAGGACTCGGGTGCCAGATGAGCTTCCTTCAACAATGTTCTAAAAGGCATAAACAATAAAATATTTTGAACAACTAGAAATGAAATCACGAGTTATAAACATGATACATAACTGATAGTAGTGATATATATTACATAATATACTGAAATACAGATATTTAAAAATTCAAATAAAATGCTATAAAAATCATGTAAAAATACATGGTATTTCTAAATAAAAAAAAACCTCAGTTGTTCTTGTTCACTCATGACAAGTAACTGAAGAAACTCATTACTGCACTAGTACTAAAAGTACTTGCTAGAAGTATTGACACAGCAGTCCTTCAGAGCTGTGAGAATGATTGGTTTAATGGGGGTCTATAGTCTCTCAGAAACAAACGTAACTTATGAACAATTTGTAAACAATCCAAACAACTTACTCAGAATTGTTGATTTTATAACCAGCATCACCAGCTGCCTTGAAGGCATCAATACACCTGCAGTAAAACAGTACATATATTAATGAGTGCTGATAGTATATTTGCACTATAAGTAAATGTGTTGCAAAACCTCATAAAGTGGAGTACAGTTCGGCCGCACAACAATTTCAGTGCTCACTTGAATATTTGTAAAAATAATTGTTTTGTATGATTTTGAGATTTAAACCTATTATTCTTGCCAACATCAAAACTCAGATCTAAAGACATGGCAATCCAACCAAAAGAAGACAGTTTTTGGGCCCTTGTTCATTGCTTTTTACAAATAGCGTATAATCAATATAATGAGGTTTTTACTTAGGGTCATGCATTACTGACAACTGAACTATGAAGCTATTATAAAGGGAATTCATGATCATAAAAGAAAACTAACAAGTTTACCACAATTGATTACAATTAAAAGATAAACAGTGTAGCTTAAAACATTCTCAGTACGTTTCATTTATACACTAGACAATTAAATGGCCAATTTGTCAGACAATGTTACCACACTCACATCTGTTCGATGTTGATCACCACCTTGTGACGATACGCGGCGTAGTGCAGCGCAGACCTCACGCGATACATGTCATACAAGTTGAGCATCTCCTTGTCTCGGAAGTTGATGTGTGTCAGGCCATCATCATCATAGAGTATCGTGCTGAACTCCAACAGTCGCCGATAGTCAAAGGTAATGCGCAGATTCAAATGAAGTCCGTCCCGCAAGAAATAGTCCCATCTGTCCACATCGATTCCTGTATTCTTGTTGGAAACTATCTGAACAAATGGTAGCATCATTTGTAAGAAACACTGGTTGAGATAGAACTTTTAAGATAGAAAATGAAAAAACTTTTAGGAAGGAAATCTAATAATGGACCTACCTACTTATATTTTTAATGAAACAATGAGGTGAATCAATTTCAACTCAGTGAAGTTAAGACAGAAAGTAATATTTCCTTGACAAAACAGTTATAACAATAGTTATTAAAAATTAGTTTGGTTTGTGTCTATTTTTTAAAAATTAAACATTTATACAAAAAATGGCCAAGGTTACAAAAATAATGAAAATCGTATAGAAATTCCAGATATTGAAAGTAAAGGAGGAATATTAAATATTAAACACTAAAAAAGTATTGCTTTTTATCATTTATTTATTTGTTTTATATGTTATTAAACTGTACACTGAATATGGCTTAGTGCCAAAACATGTGTCTACAATGAGAAATGTATAAAATGGGTATACATTTCTTACTTCTAAAACTAATTATAAAGATAACTCTACATTGTGGAGTTAATAATATCATGTTAAATGTATATTTTCATTTAGTTTTTAAAATACTATTATGATTAAACCACTAAGACCAAAGAACTCTTAACAAAAAAACCATCACTTTATTGAAACATTTCAAATCAAAATATAAATGTATGAGAGCCGATTTTATATTTGTTCAATCCAATCTTACACTGTGATGGCCAGACAAGTGACAGGTCTACGGTGTACACAGTAGTAGATTGTGCATCTTCAATGTGTTTATAGAGAAACATTATGAGTGATGGTGTTGTACGTGAATGGTGTAGAAAGTTTAAAGATGGCGCCAAACTAACGTGCACGATGAAGGACAGCTTTGTTGAAAAAATTGACAGTTCTTAGAAAAAAACCGGGGATTCTTTAGAATTTCCACAAGTGTAAAAATGTTCTCTTTAATCTATTGTTACAGAAAATTTAGGTTACAAAACGATTTTTGATCACCAAGTCCAAAAATGTTGACTGATACCCACAAAACTCGCAGAATGGTTTCAACTTTGACATTCTTTAAATTGAGCCTTGAATTTGACATTCAGTCATATTTAAAGTTTTTATGCTATTCACTCACAAAATCATTACTCTTGATGTTTTTTCTGTAAACACAGCACATTCTCCAATTAATTTCTGCTACACTATTCTCTTATGCTTTCAGGAAACTTACTTATATAAACCACTTGTTTAGAAAAAATATGTAGGCTAGTCTAAATTGTATTAAAAGGGGGTAAGGTATCCCCATAAAACACTTGAAAAACTAAAAGATTTTTATTATATCTGTCTTCTACACATAGTGGATGTAGTTCACGTTCATTGATAAAGATATTATCTCTACAAAGCTAGCAGTTCTAAAGGCTGTCGCTAAAGGTAGCTCAAATCTGTGGTCACACAGTAACAAATGAACCATGTAATGCTACACCTGAACCCATTTAGTGGATACATTTAATATGCAGTTCAATGTAAATGAGATAGGTGTCAAATTGATGACAAAGATTGTCCATGTTTCATGCGCAAGGTACACTTTCTATATTTTAAGCCAGTTTTTAACCCTCCAAGCGCTACTATCGCACTGTGCGATATGTTCGAACCACTTTAAAGTGCTACTATTGCACTGTGCGATATGTTCGTTTTTGTTCAATTACCGTAAAACGGTTTATTTAACTATTCCGTAATTTTCATAGTACAACATACGAGAGATTTCTCTATGCATGGCTCTATTTTGAAAGCCTTTGAGCAGAATGGAAAATAACAGTCAGCTGATTTTGTCAGCCGCGCTTGACAATCAGCTGGAGACGGTGCCCACAACCTGGTGCGACTGACTGGTGTGAAACTTCGTGTGTGCGTTGTATGTTCTACTTCTCAAAAACAAACACGTAGACGGTACTGGTGCCCTGGATGTGATTGTGGTCTTCATCCTGGTTGCTAGAGTGCCTTAGAACACTTCAGTAGGCCTGTAGGGAGAGGCAAAAGAAAGAGGGTAGCGCAGCAATTAGAATCTGACTCTGACTAAGTTTCTTTAGTCAAATGCAAATATATATATATATATATATATATATACATATGTATAAACAAAAGGACCATAATAAGATTTCTTTTACTATTCATAATTATTATAACAGACATTTAGCTTTTGTGAGGTTATATGTACATCCAAATCAATATTGTTTGAGAAGTGTTTACTTTGAATGTGTCCTTTGTGCAACATTTTGGTGTGCAGAACATTTTTTTAGTTTTTATATTTTGTGTGTGTATTTTGGTTCAAAAGGCTTTGAAGTGACATTTTTATTGTTCACAATGAAATTTGAAACAATTTGTATATTTTGAAATATTTTAAACCATGTTTGAAAACGCATTTACAACCTCACCATCTAAAAAAAAAAACAAAAAGAAAACAAATTATCTACTACTCATCAAGATTTTTTTTAGAGAAAATTTTTTGAATTATCTTTATTTCCTAAAGCATGTTTATCTGAAAAGAATGATATATAACACATGATCTTTGAATGTATATTTGTATCTTAAAAGGCCTTTTAAGAAACCATGTATTTTGCTTCAAAACAGCCCAGCACTTTAAAGTGATTTAGTAACCACTTGGAGGGTTAATTATAAGCATCCAAATTTCATCAACTGAACCTTTATAATTCATAACTGGTTTAAAATATAAGAAGTAACTTGCAAAACAAATGTACAAAATCTTCTACTTTTATTTTTACAACAAATAAAGCAACTATAATGGGTTTGCATAAAGCTTTACACGAAGCTTCATGAGCAGCCCTTTAACCCCTTCTTAAAATAAAGAATTGGAACTAAATTCAGAATTGATACAAAAGTTTGAAATTATATTTCTTAAATTTGATTTAATTAATTAATTTCTCACCAAATTATTGAATTATGACACTAAAAAGTACATATAATAATTTGTTTATTTGTAAGTAGTTAAAATATCTACTCACTTCGTAGAAGAAGTTGTCTTTATTGGCCAACAAAGGCTTTTTATTTTCATCTGGTCCACCAATGATCAACTCCTTGATAATTTTTATTTCTTCTTCCCCTAAGTTGTATTTCCTGAATTCTTCATGTAAATTGTTTTCTTTTACCAAATAATCAAACATTTGGATCGAGGCTGATTCATGCTGAAACACAATCAGTGCTACAAGTTGGTGAAAAAATATAATAACAATAATAAATTTGAAATTTATACTTTTATATAAACCTTGACAAATCTAATTATATTAAAAGCCAAAAATAGCGAGTTGAGAGAAGACTATTCAGTACATGACCTAGAGCAACAAATAAAGACCGAGCAACATTTTCTGAACTATTCATGCATGCACACTGGGTATGCATGCATTTCATGTGGCTGTAGACTACTCAAAATACTTAACTGTAATGCTCAAAAGAAATTTCAGATTGCTTTAAGTGTATAAACTAAGTAAGTTTGTATCATGTAATATGGTTATTTAAAAAATAATATATCCTTGTAGTTTATTTACTAGTTAAAATATGAAAAGTTCTTAGTTATTTGGTTAAAAGAAATTATTTCATAAAATTACATTGAAAAGATTTAAATTACTAAATTATGTTAACCATAATATAAAGTTTAGTAAATTGCAAGAACATTAGATTTAAGTACGCAATTGTTAGAGAAAACAAAAATATAGTTATATTTTAAGTTTAACTAACATATAGTATGGAAAAATGTTTTCCACTTCTGACTGTCACTAATAACATTCCTACAGTTGTGATCCTGTACAACCATTGAAACTATGCTCAATTAAATTAATTGACAGTTTATTAAAAAAACAAAAGAATAATTCATAAAAAATATCACGAACTACTTTAAGAAGTTAACAAGAAGAAAAACGAAACTGGCAATGTATGAGTTATGGTCCATTTTAAAAAGAAATAAAAAAAGTATTTGGAAAAACTTTGACATGAACATAACATTTTGCACAACAAATAAGATGAATAATCTAATTGGAAATCCAAAAGATAAAATTTTAGATGAAAATAAAAGTGGAATTTACAAAATTTAATTTACTGTGAAGATTGTGATAAGATTTACATTGGCCAGACAATAACAACCACTAAAAAAAATGTAAAGAACACAAAAGATATTATAAATACGGACAAACTCACAAATCAGGTATTGCTAAACATGCATTAGAAACAAATCACACCTTTAAAAACTTCACATTATTAAAACAAGTCCATAAACAAGAAGAACTCAACGTTGTACAAAAAAAAAACTAAATATTAAACAATAATTTTGGACCAATTCAAAATTCACCCTTCATTAAAAAAATAACTAAATTCTTTTTGACCCAAACTTTTATACATATATTAATATTTATTTTATTTTATTTTTAACTAAAAAAATTTTGTATTAAGCTTTATTCAGTTGATAATTGTTTTAAATTGTAAAATATTTCTGTTATTACAAATTATTGATTCACACCTGACGATGGCATCTTTGATGTCGAAAAGCCTCATATGAAAAAATAACATTATTGGATAATTGTGAGATTCTTTTATCAAATAATAAAAAATAGTTTTTCCAATAAGAAGAGCTCCTCCTTCAATGATATGCCTAAGGGGTTCATTGATTTACTGCTCCCAAAACTCATCAATAATAAAGTATGTTGTAGATATATAATGAACAACCAAACCAACTGCGGACAACTGACAACAAACCCTATAGTGGCATGTGCTCTTTAGTTCAATTTTAATAATTAGGTTGTTTTTATTTAATGAAAATCCTATTGTGCATTGAGTTGACACACAACATGTTACTTGTGATTCATGGTTTGTGCACGTCACAACGCTCTGGTATGATTTGTTTATTTCAAAAATAGACTGTAGTTGTATGTTACGTTAGTTATCCACTTGAGGAAGAGATCAGATTGCAGGTCTAAAAATGTAGTGTTAATGATTTCTTGCATCAATGAACGATGGGAAATGTCTGAAAAATTCCTATTACATTTGCAATAATTCCATATTCAAAAACAAACTTCATTACAAAAGGTTTTTATAAATATTTATATTATTTCTTACTATTTTATTTATGTTGTCTTACGAGAAGAAGATTAGAAACCTCTAATTGCACTTAATTCTATTAAGGACCTTTGTGTTTGCTTCAAGAGTGACATGATATTTAGGATAGGGGTAGGAGCTGCCTCCTATGGAGATCCATGAGGAAGAATTGAGGACATTATATTTCAGTCATGGCGCCTAGGAAGAAGAGGAGGGCAGCTCTTTATCAGCCTCTCCAGACAAAGCAGGTAGGGATAGCATGCCCTTATGTGTGGCTAGCAACTACCTTTAACACATAGGGGCCCAACAACTCCACCACTCTTCCTCTTTCGATCTACCCTTGAACCCAAATATCCTAACATTTGTGGTTAGTGATGTGCCGCTCCTAGACATCCAAAGGGTTACCAGATTTAAATGACACATTGGTTTTGTTGTACCCAGTGTAGGTTTATCAAGAAGGTATAAACCAGACAGAAGTGAACCCTCCAGAGAGATCATAAATTTTATGATTATTCGTGAGATTCTTGTACCTTTCTACATCACTTTTGAATATAAAGAATGTCATATCACTGAATAAATTCCTGTAGCTGGATTCGCTAGCTAATTCTCAGGTTCTCTGCTTACCTTCCAGTCATAACCCCATGTCTCCGTGATTCTCTCCCAGGTATGAGAGAAAGGGCCGTGGCCTAAGTCATGACACAGAGCTGCCAACTGCACACAAAGAGTCATCTTAAACTTATCCTCATTAGAGCGTGGTCCTGACTCACGTGACAAAAGCTTCTCCACCATCTTTCCTGCGAGGTAACATGTCCTGCACACAAATAATGTCAGTTGCAACAAGGGCAAATATAAACGTTTGAGACAATATTGGTAAAAGTGTGTACTTAAGCATAAACAATTTCTAGCTGATCTTCTTAAAACATTTCTGGCTGATCTAAACCAGCACTCCAGGCAATAATTTTCATCATGGTTCACTGACTCAAGCATGAACTATGACATGAGTTGTGATGTGGTTTCTTGGTCGTTAAGTCACACGTGGAGTTACAGGTTCAATACAAATTCAATTTTCTCACATTGTCAAGATTGTATTTGAGACTGCACGCTTTTAGAGGAACAAAAAAAATGACAAAACAGGTCTAACTACTTTTGTGATGCAGACACTTTATATTCTTTAGGTGAAGTAAAAATGTAAAACAAGAGAATTGCATTTTCTCAAGCCTGCCTTACCTCATTTCATTATGCAGGGCAAATATGCAGAAAGTAAATGTACTAAGGCTCTAAAGGCGAAAAGGATTTTTTCTAACATGTTGGCTACACTGCCGTGTAGCCCAATCTCCCGCCAAGTATAAAATATGTGGCATCATTTGTTACCTCGTTTAAAAGGAATAACTCTGGTTGAGGATTAACAATGAAGTAAAAACTGCATATGGTAGTAAACCTATGAATCGGACAAGTGTGTTCAAGTGGTGTTGTGAGTTTAAAAATGGTTGTATGTCTGTGCATGATCAGAGGAGTGGAAACACTTCAGTTGTCACTAAAATTCTGGAAAAAATTGAAAATTTGTCTGTAACGATCACAGATTGACTGTGGATGAACTTTTTGAAATATTTCTGCAAATCTCCAGATCTCTGCTACACAAAACCATCACAGAAACTCCTAGATATCGGAAACTTACCATGAGGTGGGTCCCAAATTTGCTGACAAACATAAGATGAATCGAGTGGAGCCGGGGTTTGTAGTGTATTTAAGACACTACAAACTCCATGGAGATAAATTTCTCCTCTCCATCATTTGGTATTATGCAGTATTTACTTCGTTATAAATCTCAATTGGAGTTTTTTTGCTTTCAAATGAGATAGCGGTAGACGTTGCGTATTACGCACTTGGCGGGAAATTGGCTTAACATTCTTCACAAAAACGTATTATCCCATAGACAGTTCTCAACTGGCCAAGAACACAACACAGCATTGTAGCCAACATGTCAAAAAAATCCCTCTGGCTGTGAGAGCCTCAGTAAACTTACTTTCTGGACATACCTAGTTGTATGCAAAAGAGTAAGAAATAAGTCCATTAATGCATGTGATGTATGAACAGAATATAGTTTAACTGGGCTATAATGGGGATGAACATGAGTGGCACTCATTGTCATTCACCTGCTCCATGATAACCCTGATTTCTACAATTTTTTATTGCACAAAATTCTAGACTTTTTCTGGCTCCCTTCAGTACTCAAATCTTGCCTGTACAGTGTTAATGATTTTTATACTGTATTAAGAGACAATTTGGAATAGACTATTTTAGACAAGTTATTTGACCTTATTATATGTATGTACATTACATCTTGACAATAAATGATTTGATTTGATCTCCTTTCTCTCCTTTCTTAAAAGCAGTATTTTATAAAATGCAACATAATTGAATATTCATTCAATTTAAATTTCTTGGGTATTCACTTTGAACTTACTTAAAAAACATTACATTTACAAAATATTATTATTTACAACCATAATTTTACTATTAGAGACATGTTTACAACTTAGGTTCTGCCAAAGGAGCAAAGAACAAGACATAAAAGTCCATGCCTCTGATGTTGATACAGTGCATAGTAACAATATTATTTCATGTATACGAGATAGATCAGACAGAAAAAAGTTTCCAACTAGTAAAAACATAAAAGTAAAATAATTGGTTTTGTGGTTTGCATATTAGTGTTATACATAAAAAGAGTACCTATGTTAGGACTTAAAAAGTAGCTGCAAGCTACTTTCTGGACAGTAGTGTGCCCCTTAATAAACCGTAGCAGACTATCTACACTGCAGCGTTCTGTTATTTCGCTTGTCTCTTGCTGCAAATCTCTGAAAGTCAAGTTACTTAACCTCGGCCAACAAATGTGAGACAACTATCTAGACAGTCAGTGAAACAGATGACTTTTGGCAATTTTAATCAACAGAATAGGTGAACATAAAAAGAAATCCATCTAATAGTTAAATACATGTAATAGATAAAAAATGATGGCTTACTATTCATCAGAACACAAAATTATTCGTTGGTAAAATACATATTTGTACACTCTGTACAATTAATGCTCATGAAAAATGCCCACCAGCTACAAAATATGTACACTCCTAATTTACAAGCCAGAAAAGTGTTGATGTATGTGTTTGACATAATTCTGGAATAATTCCTCACCTAGAATGAAGAATCAGTTGTAGCACTTCTAAGAACACTGCACAGACTTACAAAAACTTGGACTCCGAGCTGACAGGAGTAGGCCAAGGATGAAAACATGCAGAGTGCTTTACCAAGAATGGAAAAAGATCTCAAACAAGATATGTCTGTATGGCATAGGTAGGAGAGCCAGGGCTACACACTGATGGCTAGCTCTTTACCCCTTCCCCTTCTGACCATTGCTATCCTGTTGTTTTTGTCTCAGCACAGGGACATCAAAGGAAATACCAATATTGATTGTCTTATCTCGCACAGTTCGTGACATGTAGTTTGCTGGTCCTGAGCAAAGATATTGTTTGGCTCCAGTCGCACAGTCTCGACTTATTAGTATATAGTTGTTTTTACGAATACTTCTCTGAGGATGAGTATAGATTTTAATCTTCAAAAAATAGTGTTATACAGATTTTGTACCTTGATAGTTGCTATATTAGTTAGCTTCGCCCACTGATTAGTCTATTGTCTAAAATACTGTTTTGCAAGCAGCTGACAAAGAAAATGAACAATAGGGAACCAAGGTCCACAGCACAATTTTACTGGACTAAACCACATACCCCTAACTTTACTTAACAACATGTACACATTGAGTTAAACCCTGATATAATAGTCCTAAACGAACATAAAATGATGAATTCTGAAATTGAAAGGTTCAATTTTAAAAGATTACATTGTTAATGCATCCTTTTAAAGAGGTTTTTTCAGTTGGAGGAGGAGTAATGGTTCTATGCAAAGATGAAATAAAGTGTAAAAATGTAAATTTAAAATTGTATTCAAAACTTAATTTTAGAAAAAGAATTTGAATGCTGTGTGGTTAAGTATACAATGGTTTGGTTTACACTTTGTTTTTAATGGCAGTTTATCGATCTCCTAATTCAAATGTGTCAACATTTTTGGAAAAATTGTGTTTTTGTTTAAGAGTGTTAGTTAAGAGATTTCAAAAATGTTTTAGTTGTGGGAGATGTTAATATCGATGTTCTAGATAGCTCGAACCAACAAAAGCTTAATGATGTATTGCAATTATTTAATATGAGATTTTTAGTTTAATTTTCCAACCCGAATAACTTGTACTACAGAATCTGCATTGGATAATGTTTTAACTAATTTTGATGAGCAATTCAATAAGAGTTGAGGGAATTGACACACAGTTATCTGACCATTATGGTGTGATGGTGTTTGTTGATGTTAATGATGGAGAGGGTTTGGAAAGATTCAAGCCCTAAGCTTGAAAATAAATCTGTAACAAAAGAAACTAGGGTTTTTGATGATAGCAATTTGGCATTATTTGTTGAGGGCTTTGGATAAGGAAAATTGGTTTTAATGTCTATAATGCTTGTGTTGATGTAAAATTTGATGTTTTTCATGACATTTTTATGTACTGCTTTAACTTGTTTTTTCCTAAAGTTAAAAAGCGTTTAAGAAAGTGTAGAGATAATTGGATAACACCTGATGTAAAACAAGATAGACAAAAAATTTTAGAATTGAGTCAATCAGCTAGAGTTATTAAGGATCAAGAACTGTTTAAATATACAATTAAAACCTTAAGGAAAAATTATAAGAATACTTTAATTAATAAGAAAAAGGATTTTTATCAAAGTAAAATAGAAAAATCCAATAATGTTAGCAAAACAACCTGGCAGATTCCTGAACAAAGAGATTGGAAATAAGAAAAAACACTGTAGTAAACATTGAAAATTGTAACTAATGGCCGAACTTTGGTAGAACCACAAGAAAATTAGTAGACATTTCAATGATTTTTTTTTGCCAATTATGTTGAATTGTCAATAATTCCACAGTTAGATCCAATCATTCAGATTGACAATGATTCTCTGCTTAGTTTTAATAATTTGACAAACCAAAATTTTAAATTCAGACCAGTAACAGAACGTGAAATTCTAAAAATTTTGAGATCTTTTCCCAATAAGTTTTCAACTGGTTATGATGAAGTTCCAATGACGGTGATAAAGTTAGCCGGCAATCAACTAATTAAACCCTTAGTCCACTTAATTAATTCTTCCTTTATTAGTGGAATCTTTCCGTCAAAACTCAAAATAGCCAAAGTAATCCCGATTTTTGAAAAAAGGAGATTAAAAAAAAACCCATCACATTACAGACTATTATCGTTGCTACCTACTTTTTCAAAAATTTTTGAAAGAGCAGCCTATAATCAATTAGTAAATTTTCTTGAAACCCATTGTTTGCATGATAAGGAACAACATGGCTTTTAGACCAAATCGATCTGTGGTTACTGCTGGCATAGATTTCATTAAATCCGTCATTGACTCTGTAGATAAAGGAGAGAAAACAATAGGTATTTTCTTGGACCTAAAGCAGAGCTTTTGAATAGCGTTTCACACAAAAATTCTATTAAACAAGATTGAAGGCCTGGGAATCAATGGCATTACTCTAAATTGGTTCAGTTCATACTTAATCAATAGAAAACAATTTGTTGAAATAAAAAGTAGCATTAAGAATCAAATAGTCACCAATAATTCATCACTAGCACAGATTCAGCATGGTGTTCCGCAAGGATCAATCCTTGGCCCACTGCTGTTTTCTCTGTTATGTAAAAGGTATTCCGCACTCTTTTCAAAACCAGTCCAACAAAAACACTTTGTCTGTATGCTGACGATGCAAGTTTAAAAATTAGTAGTAGTACATTAAATAATTTGGAAAATAATGCTTCTTCTAGTTTATTGGACAAAAATAATTTCTTTAATAATCATAAACTATTATTAAATACCAGCAAAACTAATTTTATTGTTTTCAAAGCAGGAAAAAGGAAATCTTCAGTAAATCCGGGAATAAAAATAAACAACCACTCTTTGGAAAAAGTAAGTTCCACAACATTTTTGGGTTTAATCTTAGATGAAAATTTGACATGGAATCTCCATACTGAACACATAGTTAATAAAGTTACTTCTGGATTGTATGCTTTGTATAGGATGATCTAAATTTTGCTCATTAAATACTTTAAAAATAATTTATTTCTCTCTTATAGAATCATCAATAAGTTTTTGGTATTGAAATATATGGGGGTACATCAAAACGGAATTTGGATAGAATACTCCTTCTCCAAAAGAGGGCAATACGAACCATGTTAAATCTAAAAATTTGATGACTCTGTTCATCAACATTTTACTGATTTAGGAATAATGACTGTTTATAATTTATTCCGATCAATACTATCCATGTAAAAAAACTATGCATAAATAAATTGGTTCCGAAATTAGGTGACAGTCATTCATATTTTACAAGAAATCGAAAATCAAATTGCTATTAATTCTCATAGGCTAGAATTTTATACCAAAAAAACATCGTATGCAGGTGCAAAGTTTTTTACTAAGACTACCTACCTGTGGAATTGAGAAGTATAGACAATAGTAAATTATTTAAGAAAAAATTAAAAAGTTATTTGATAAACTACCCATTATATAAATTTGATGAACTTTGACAACCATCCTTAATTTATGTTGAACCTGGTAGTAGGTGTAGTTTGATTTGTTATGAAGAAAACTGTAAATACTGTTACTTAGATGTAGTTAGTTTCATTTAACATAATGACGCCATTCAATGTATACCACTGTATATTATATGAATAAAGATGTTTCAATTCAATTCACACAGAGATTTTCAAACCTTTTTTTCTTGCTGTGACATGTTTAAATCATTAAAAATAAGGATAGCACAGGAAGAAGGAAAAAGACTAACCCAAGAGAGTGTTCATAGCGGCAGTTGTTGGCTCCAGGGAACACGTAGTTAGCGAAGCCAAGCTGCTTGATGTTGCGCAGACGCTGGAACTGGGGGGTGTCCACCACCTTGACCAGTAGGGGGTGTAGAGTGATGTGTCCGTGCACAGAGTCATTGAACACCTTATATCCTGACAATTAAAATATGGGTAATTTTACAGAAAATGAGAATTTAACTTACACATATTTTCGGTTTTTTTTAAAAAGCATTTAACTAAGTTTTAATCATTAAAAACTGTTTATATTAAAACATGTATGTGTCATGAACCTAACATGAAAAACCACAGGCTACCTCATTAAGGCTTAAAAATCTAAATGAGATTGTAAACAAAAATATTTCAGAACTTGCAAATAAATACATATTTAACCTCTATAGTCCTCTCATTTGATTACTCATCTGATAAGATGTATTTACCAATGATGAAATATATTACGTACATCTGTTTCACAAATATATTTACTATCTTTTTTATGCAAGTGATATTTTAATTACTTTACACCTATAATTTTAAAGGAAAGCGGTTGAAATCTATTTGCAAAATGTTTATTAACCTCCTTGGAAATCGAACCTTTCCGGTTGATCTTTCTTTGATTCTTTCGGAGAGACACAGTCTAATCCCTACGCTATGGTGAGGGTCTATTTTGAATACAGTATAACTTTTGGATGAAGATACATAAAAATCACCAAATTTAGTAATGTTCTTTAAAAAAAATGTATTTAACAAAATGGCTAGTGAAACTGAGATGTTTTGTTCTTTTCCTATTAAACAACTTGTATTGTTGCAGTTCACATAAGTCTTAACAAAATTTTCAGTGGGAATAAATAATTCCTCTAACTTGTGAAAAACAATTAGACAGGGCAAGAGACATATAAAATAAAATACATATTTATAAAGGTGATAATAATTATTCAAATTATAAAAACATATTATGAAGTTTAAGTTAAGTATACAAAAAAATGCATTAAACCTAAAATAACAAAGGACTCACTTAAATCAATTCTTAATCCTGATGAAGCGACTTGGAGAGGGAATGAAAATTTCAGCTTTAAATACCAATTTGTCCACATGTCATATTTTTTGAAAAATTCACACAACATAAGGTATTTTATGATATAATCCACAACACGAAGACACTGAACATTATGAAGTGATGATATTCAATTCACACTTTACCTGTATAACTACCTATAGGTTGTTTCATAAGAATGTTTAGTTAATTGTTGATCATGTATGATTTAAGGAGACTACTATATTGTTAGAAACAATTGTAACAACAGATGTGAAAAATTACTATCTGTTCTAAAAAAGGTTAAATATGCAGTAAAGATAACAAAATATTTTTTTCGTTCGCTGTGGTAAGTACAACCTTAAAGTGTATGTACATTAAACTTAGTATTAAAAATATAGAAAAAGCTCTAGCAATAAACCATAAATATGCAATAACATTATGTAAAATGAAATGATGCCCCATAGAACAGTATACTGTTATACAGCTTGTTAAGATATAAAAACACTAAATAGTAAATAAACATTAACAACTGACTAAAACACTAGTAACTATAGCTAAAACTAGGTGAAGTATGATTTTTACATCTTAATTATTTTCTAGTGAATTTGGACAAACATCATCAAAAGCATAAATTTCAGTTTGAAGCATATATTCTCTCATAGATTTGTTGAAAACCCTTTAATGTAGGAATCTCCATCTACAGGTATGCTAAAGAAGGCAGTTAATTAAATAAATTATGCCTAAGAGAAAGATGTTTTAACTGGGTTGCTTTGTGTATAGATAGAGGTAGAGAATTAATATTTACTTGTTATGTAGTTATTTATGATGGGAGATAGAGATTGGACTGTACTCTTTAATAAGTTGGAGTTAACATTTTCATTATGCAAATACTTCTCACTGACAAAATGTGAAGATTAACAAAATGGCCTCTACGTGATTGATTAAATTTTAAATTTCATAGAAATTGGGTTGCTCTCTTTTGAAAACCTGTTCAACAAACAGTGAACTATCCCACCAAACAATTCTGTGTATCATCATAGATTGAAAATAGTCAAAATAAATGGTTTTTGCTGTTCTTATATCCATCAAATATTGAATTTTACGAACTGCGTAACATACTGAATTTAGTTTCCCGTTTAAGTGACTGATGTGATTGTCCCATCTCCACATTGCCATCCAAAGTAACACAAAGAAATTGAAACTTTTTTAGCATTAATTTGTTGTTTTCATGTAATTTTTGGGATAGGTCAAGTTTATTTTCAGATGTAAACGAACTTGTGATGTCGTCAGCAAAGACAATTAATTTGTCATGTAAATTGAGCTGCTTGAGTAAGCCATTTATAAAAATTAAAAACAATATGGTGCATAAAATGGAACCTTGCGGTACACCTGCCTCTAAATGTCAAGAAGGGAATAGATATTTATGTAGAGCCAGCACGGTTTTCATCTATCTCTACTACCTGGCTGTGATGCCATAATACTCCAATTTGTTTTAAAAATTCTCATGGTTTACAGAATCAAAAGCCTTCCGGAGGTCACACAAGAGTCCACAGGTTACCTCTCTTTGTTCAAGGCAGTCAGCACGTAGTCAGTTAAACCTATAATAGCATCTAAAGTTGACAAATTGGATTGAAAACCGAAAACAGATTTTTATTTGTTATTGAGAATGATTTTTTTTTTTAATTTAAAGTTATGATTTTACAACAGTTTCTAATAATATTGAAAAACTGAAATAGGTCTGTAATTTTCTGCAAGCTTGAATAATTTTTTTTTTATTGGTGTTACTCTGGCTACCTACCTTGAGATATTCAGGGAAGACTCAATCAGTCAGGGAGCTATTTACCAGGGACCAAAGAGGTTTTGACAAGATGATGAGTTCTTTCAATATCCTTGGAAGTATTTGATTTAAATTGACAATTGATTTACAACTTCAATTATCTTTTTCGCAAACTGGATAAAGATAAAGTAAACCATTCAGAAATGAATTTTGCAAAAGGATTAGTGGATCATAATGCTTGAATTCAGCAAGTATAGCTGGATACAGATAATATGCAGTACACTTGTGAAGTGGCTATTAAATGCTATTGCAATATCCATTGGATTAGTAATATCCTGTCTATTTACAATTAGATTCATATTTTTTTTAGACAAAAATGAATTTATTTCTGAATGAATTATATTCCAGTTTGTTTTTGGAATATTTTTTGAGAATTCTATTTTATCTGCTTGGGGTTCTTGCTTTGCATCTAGTACTATTTTATAATGATATTTAAGTTCTATATTCTTTCCGGCTGTTTTCTGTGTTCATTGACTTGGGTCTGGCAAACAGCTCCCTTGATAGGACGCCACTCTCCCTAACAACATCAGTCATCTAGGAATATGGATATGACTTTAATTTTGTTGTTTTTAATGGGAATGCCAATTCATAATAGAATACCAGTTTATAACAAATTTTGAGAAATTTACATCAATTGATTCATCAAAAATTACATCAAACCCGTCTTTATTTTGTTGGCCCTGCTAAGAAAATAGCCTATGGTTGGTTGTTTTATTGTTCTCAATCTGTAGGAATAAATGATTAACATTTATTTTCAAAATTTGAGAAAAACTGTGATCTGCAAAGCCGCGGTAAAGGTTAAGCCTAGATATATCCTGAGGTATATTACTAACAATATCTAAACAAGATTCACCATTTCTAGAAACTTAGTAGATTTATTTAAAATAATAGCTGCTAACCGCGGCTTTGCACGCTTTTGGTAAGTTTTGCCTGTGTATGAGCAATTCTGATTCAAGTGAATTATATTCGCACACTGATGTAGAGTTTGCCTTGTTACCACGATCAGAAAATTTTTCAAAAGTGTATGTTTATCACCATTGTACACATACATGTACTTTATTATAAAGTGGTTTAACATTCAAGCTTTAAGTTCAACCAGACAATTATTTTAAAGACAAATATACATCATAATTAGCGCCTTCAAATAGTGTTTGGCTATTGTATGTAACTTGTCTTGTAGTTGAAATTTATAATGCGCAGGTGTTTTGAGAACTTATCTTTTGCAGTTTCATCTGGTGGGTGTTACATCAATGAACACACCATATAAACCTTCTCTGTGGAAAAATACATAAACATAAACATTTCCACAATGATTGCTCAATAAGTTTCTGAGTCTATCAATGTCATACATGCAAACATCCTCTTCCATATATACAGATCTAAAATTATAATATTTTAAAATATTCTTAAAAGCTAAAGACTCTGCTGAGTTGAGGTTTAATAAATTAATGCTAAAACCACTCCAAACAACTAAATACTATTTCTCTCCTAAAGGTAGTTCACATAACAACTGCAGCTTGGAAATGCATACATAAATATCGGAGTCTGGTGTTCTGTAACTATTAACAATTAAATATTGAATTTATTAGAATTAGATGAAATTATCTAAGGGAGGAACATTAGAAAACAAAGTCATCACTAAATTCATTAAACTGTATATTATTTTTACAAGACAGACAGAAAACTCCATTTATCAAAACTAATTATACAATAAAATGAGACTACAACGTAACTTTTTACCTGAAAATACTTTTCCTGCTGAAAACCAACGTTTACTTAAAGCAATTATGTCTGCACTTATATTATAACTCATATATTCCAGCTATATAACTTTATTTAGGATACTATTAGCACTTTGGAATAAAGAGAAGGTTTTAATAGTATTATTTGTATTGTGTGACTATATAGATAGGGATGTTGCGATATTATCGATATAAATATATATCGATATTATCGTTTCGATATGTCCTTTATTGATATCGATATAAGTTATCAGATATTATCGTGATATCAGAAGAAATATACAAATATCGGGGTTTTGATATCATAATGAATGAAGAGTAGTAATTATTTATTATTTTGGCTTTATTAGTTTTACAAAAGCAAAACTCAAACAACTTGCTTTGTTCAGTTGTTAAATGCAACGACAACAAAGAAATTAACTTAGCAGATTAAGTAAAAAGTAACCAGACGATGCTTGGTTCAGTTAACCATATATAATATAGTTGCTTTTTAAAATGTAATTGTTGTTCTTAAAACTCAATTTATATTCTTATAGATTTATATTGAATTGTAAAATTGTAATTTTTATTCTTACTTTGACAATTGTTTTTAATAATTGTGCTTCAAATGGTTCTTAGTTAAAAATGTTAAATAGAATAATTAAGGAATTTCTTTTTTATCTTTAAATAATGGTTTTTTTTAATGTATTAAGTTGTATTTGTATTAAAAACATTGTTTTGGAAATGAACTCGTAAGTTGTATCTTTGATTATACTAGTTACACATACTCATCAATTCAAAGGTTGTATACACCAATTTAATCATTCCCCTTCCCTTATTTCGATATCGGTCGATATTAAGGATATCGATATTTGGATTTAGTAATATCGGTATATCGATATCCAAGCTTGATATTGATATCGATAACAAATATCGGAACTAGCCTCATATTGCAACAACCCTAATATAGAGTTTTCACATATTGAAGAAGTTTTTTTTTAGAAGATGATGTACAGACTAGGTTACTGTTAATATTTTTTTGGAATGGATGTTTTTGGTTTATTGGACAGTGTTCCCAATAGGTGCTGAGGCATGCATGGATGTTATGTAAAATAATGTTGCTACATGAAGTGTGTGGGGTTTATTAATTAAAAAAGTGGAATCGTTACCTGGTGATGAAGGTTTGATTTTATTATATGTTAATGTTCATTATTTTAGTGGAACATAATGCCTTGAATTCAGCAAGTCAAGCTGGTTAAAGATAATATGAGTACACTTAAAAAATGGTTATTAAATGCTATTGCAACTTTACCTTTAAACTCCAGTAGATCTAAAAATAACTTTGTGTGTGCATGTCTCTTTCTATATGTCTGTGGGTTTCTTCAGTTTTAAAGACTGATAAGCTAATTAAATTAAAAAATGTTTACTTGGTTTGTTTAAGTGTAGTCCAAATTCGGTATAATGTTTAAGATGCAGTGAACCCATGCTAATATAATTATATAACTTTACATTACTAGCAGCCTCCTTAATCTTTACATTCATTTTCTTATTTTCTCATTGAGAGCAGGCTGATGTAATCTATGAGTGATATCGATTACTGATGTATTAGTGTCAGCGAGTGAGATAGCATGATCATTATAGGGAAAGCTTCTTGTAAAGTCCCGCAGGTTATTGACAAGTAGTTAAAAAGAGCTCCTGAACTACTGACTACTGTTATCTTCTAACCGCAAACTGGTTTGGTCTTGAGGATTGGTGTGAGGTCCCGACCATGACTGTCGGGACAAGCAAAAGTTTCCTGTATGTTTTTCTTCACCTTCAACTGGATGACTTTGCTGGTTTTTTCTGGTTGGTGTGATCTTCAATTGAGTTTTATTTTTAGGTGTACTGAAGTTTAAAGGTAAGGTTTCGATCACACTACAAACTTCAGCTAGATCATCAAAGCGACCGTCAAGTACTTGAAAAGAGTTCTTTAATGGCAATGTGAATGTTATAAGTTTTGTGGTCTTCATCGAATTTTCCTTTTTCATTTTTTCAGGCAAACATGTCGGAGATTGTGAGTAGGAGAAACTGCTGGTATATTTATTTAATAATTTCATTATTTCTCCTTCTGTTTGAAGGACTAACATTTCTAGGTTATTGATGTGTACCTTGATTGAAGGTTATTTTTGACAATGGAAGGATTGTGAAGGAAACAGGATTTTTACGGACATTTGCCATCATTCAGTGAAACAAGAAATCAGTAACACAACGTTTCGAGATCTGCAATCTGATCTCTTCTTCAGGTAAAGAACTTTACTGCAAAGTAGTAAAGTTCTTTACCTGAAGAACTGAATTTAACTGAAGTGTTACTGATTTGTTGTTTCACTGAACGATGGCAAATGTCCGAAAAAATCCTGTTTCCTTCGTGTACCTTGAGTTGCTTGATCCCTTCATTGGTTGCTATTGAGTTCTTATGTAAAGTGTCTATAACAAAGTTAAGAGTTTCTTGTGTTTCCCTAGCAGTTTCATTTACAAAGTCATTAGATACATCATCATCGTTTTCATCAACTTTAATGTTCAATAATTTGGATATTCCACAGTCATCCGATACATTGTTATTTTTATTGTAGGTACACAAATGAGAGCTCCAGTTAATTTGGATTCTACAATAATTTTAACCCTAGAACGGTAACGCCTATTTGGCACACATAACTGGTAACGCGTAGTCTCACAGACTACTTTAGGGAAAAAATTAATACAAATTTATAAAAATTAAATTAAAATTAAATTTATTTACAAATGACATTATTTACATCTTAGAGGTCATGTTTCCTGATTTTTGTTGATTTCAGTCTTTATTGGAACACTTTACACACAGCATTCCTCGGTGCTCCAAGCAAATATGCTTATAACATTTTGTGCACTGGAATCGAGTCATTCTCCATTTTTTCGCTGGGCAAACTGCACAAATCTTCCTTGTTCCTGCTTCTTCAATAACATTTTAAGCCTCAGATGTTGATGGGCCAACGACATCTTCAATGTTGCGTTTGAGATTCCTTGATAAATTTGGCAGTTTTTGTCTTTCTTGAATGTGCGGAGTTGTTAGTTCAACACATATTTCTTTAGCAAATGCCCTTCTTGTCATTGGTTTAATTTTTTTGATAATGCCTGATGGACATAAATAACAAATGAGTTGATCAAAATGATCAAAAAAACTTTTCATCATGATCAATTTCTTGTTCATCACAATCACTTCGTTCAAGTTCAGGTAGTATATCTCTTATTTCAAAACTAGTGTTCAGTGGATCAGCCATGGTTAGTTGACCATCCACAATAAAAATTATCACAAAAACTAACACTACATTCGCTTTTTTCATATATTTACTCAGGAACAAAAAAGTAACATAAACGGTAACGCGTAGTCTACCAGACTACTATGGTCTCACTGAAATTAACTAAGTGAATGAAACAAAATGAAACCCTAACCAGCATTGACCTTGGCTGGCAGGGGGAAGGTATTGGTATTGGGGGGTCGGTCACGTCATGCACCTGCCACCTGGACCGGTTTTTTATAGCTTGCGTCGTCTGAGAGACTACACATTACCATTCTAGGGTTAAATTGGGAATAATCCATGTATGTACATTGCAAATGATTCCATTGAAGACAATGGCTACAACACTTTATAGATAATTAAAAATTTACCATTATTTTTTTACAGTTTCCACAATTATACAACTATTACTTTCTTTCATTTTTTGTTTTTTTTTATTATTAGAAATTAAAATAATGGAATAAATACAAATGTATGACAATTATTTAAAAGAATGTAAGACAAAATCCTAATATTTTAAATGAAGACGTATAACTAATTATCTCATGACACACAAAGTTTAAATATATAGATTGTTTTGAACTTTGAACGCTTAGATTCAAAGTCTATCACTTAATCTAATGAAACATCAAGTAGTCATGATAAGACCTGACAAACTAACCAATCAAGGTGTATTGTAGTTTAAGGTAGATTAGGTTGTCAGAGATCAGTCAGTCAATGTCCAAGGACAGTAGGTCAGGCCCTTTCTTGTCTCTGTATTATTTAATTATGCCAGATCCAACAGTTATTATAATGTTTTGAAAATGTTTATACTTATGATAAATGTAGTTACAAACTAACTTTTATCTTAAAAATTCACCCAATTTTATATAAAAAATTTAATTTAAATTTCTCTTAAACAAAGAACTTTAGTAGAGCTGAAATAAAAAGGATTCTGTTTCCATCTGAACTTTGAACTCTTCCGTATTGGTAAAATGATTTCACATGAAATTAAAAATTACATAGTAGAAATGCCCGACTTCCATTCCACCTAATCTCAATCCAACAAATTGTAGACCACTGAGCTCCATCCGTTCATTTCAATTTTCTATGTCATTGCAAGCAGATATTTTTTATACAATTTAGAGGGGATTCTCATAATTTGTGTTTTATCATTTGGTTCTAGACTGGACCAACCTCTATCACATATCACAACTTCTTCAGCACCCAACTTCTTGGCTGTTTGAAGTTTGAAGTTTTATGCACTATGGGTTCATAGCTTATATTTATTAATAAATATATAGATTATATTTATCAATATATTTTACATTTTTACATATTTTTACCAGGATAAAGAGCATTAACCAGTACACAAAAAGTCACATTTCAGTTTATAAAACACACGCATACACACACACACACACATCATTATGAGAAATAATACATAACATTACTCAGTTCGGTAATTTCAACAAAGGACCTACTAGATGAAAACTAATAGGAAAGGAAGAAATCCAAGCATAACTAAGAAATCATTACGGTACCCTAAGTCCCAGGTAATTTGACTTATATTTTAAGCTTTCACAACTCAAAACAGAAATAGGAAGGAACGAGTTTGATCTGCAAAAGATACTCTGGGTTTGCTGTTTATTTCATGCTTTTTATTGTTGGCTATTTGCTGAGAACCTCAATGTGGGTTGTGAATGTCACAGTAAATCTGCCCTAATTC
The DNA here is from genome assembly GCF_021130785.1 of Homalodisca vitripennis. Lineage (NCBI taxonomy): Eukaryota > Metazoa > Arthropoda > Insecta > Hemiptera > Cicadellidae > Homalodisca > Homalodisca vitripennis. The sequence goes on along the minus strand of NC_060213.1, from coordinate 99,854,938 downwards.
AGTTATCATATGATTTTCGGTGTCATCATATTTATGATAAAACCCATGTGCATACGTTAAAATGTGTTGTGAGTAAGCAATAGTGTGATATACCTTTGTCCAGAAAGTTACGGACATCCTATATATATAAAAATGTAACAAATAGTTTGATAGTTCTCAACTGCGACATGTTTGTTGCTCCCAGCTTGTGCAAGCAAACTTCTTGGTATATATAGGAAACATTTTTATTGATTAAATAAGACAAAGTACTCACCTGTTGCTTCCATAGAGAAGTTTAGCCCAAATGACTGATGCCCTGAAAACAATTGTTCTATTAGAACTAAATGTCTACCATCAATCTTGTTTAATATTTGTGTCTGTATTTGGTTAGGCTTATATTGTTGTAACTAGATAACTTATTCAATACGGTAATATTGTTATCAAAGAGGATAACAAAATTACGTTTTAAGTTGTCATTGTTTGTTAGTTATTTGCTTATGTTATTCTTCTAACAAATTACTTATACAGCATAGCAGCCATGATGGTTTAATTTATGAGTTAAAAACTAGCTTGGTATTTTCTTACATGTATTAAACGTGACATATGTTTAACGATTCCAATATAAAACTTCTTTCAAACGCAAAACATAACCATTATGGTCTTCTACATAAATGGTTTAATTCCAGCCAGTTGACTGGATTTAAGGAGTGGCAGTTTCTGTAAAATGAAACTTTTAATTAATTGCATATTAGTATTGCGTGGAATGGCATTTAATCTTGTACTATTTTTAGATATGGGAGTATTTAATAATAACTGTAACCTGTCATTCTTAAAAATGTATCAATCCTTAGATGATATGACTAAGCATTCTTCAATATAAAACAGAGTTAAAACCTAGAAAAAACTTTTTTTGGTTTGGGAGGCTTTGAGTTCACCCACAGCGAATATAATCCTGATATTTAGAGCAACTCTGAATGGGATATCATTTTCAAATTCGATACATAAGTGGAGTTTAAAATCAGATTTTAAACTCTACAATTTAACTTATCCAAGAAAATTATTGTGTGTACAGAGGCACACACCTAAAATAGAAATCAGATTTCATCACCAAATGGTGAGAAAGATTTCACTAAACGCTCAGCCACAAAAGCCAAATTTTTTTTACCTGCATAATCATGAAAATAAATTAAAACTGCCTTGATTTTTGGGTTGCAGAGGGTATTCCTTCTATCCTAGGAGTATGCAAACACTCATAGTATACTTTCTAAATTTAAAGATCCTAGATTTAGTTTAAAATGTATAAAACATTCCTCCTAAACAGGCAGATAAAAAAGTGAGTTAATCCAAACTTTGGAACCATCATAAATTACATTCATGATATGTCCAGTCGATTTTCATCAGTGATAACCAGTCAATGCAACATAGTAAAAGAGCCCTTATCATTTAATTATTATAAAAAGACAACATTCCAAGTTAAGCTAAAATGATCAAGCTTTGTATGAAACCAACTAGTCCAGCAAAGTAATTTCATCAATGTATTCATGTTACTGTAAAGTAAATTGCCATATGATTGATCTTCACAATAAACTCTGTTTATTTACTTATTTGGTTATTATGTATTTTCTCGTTACCAATATGGTTACCAATAAAATCAAGAGTCGCATTTTACAGACAGGAATCAAAATAACCAATTCAGCAATATTTACCATTTTCAATAGCAATGTAGATAGTAGAAATAGTTTCACACCAAATTTCAACCCTTTGGTCAACTTACATTTATCATGCATATGGACGGACAGATATTTAACTTTTGTTCATCAACAACTGGTGGGAAAAGCTTCTCTACACACTCAGCCAATCAATAAGTGATTTAGTAAAATAAGTAATATATAAACCTAAGGCATTTTTGTTCTCCTTTAGTTAAAATATCTAACAAGACTAGCTCTAAAAAATCCAAACTAATTAATTGGTAGACTCCTGCCTTAGCAACAATAGAACCTAGAATATTTAACCTGTATATACAATTTACAAAACTCTACTTAGCTAAGGGTCTGTGCGCTATCAAGCTCCCTATAAAGTCTTCCTTAAAGCACAACATGGAATTTACCAAAAAGAATTAAAGCAAGCAAAAAATCTGCAATTAAGAAGTATATTGGAAATGTAGCAAACTACTGCAAGTTAGCGTGAAGGTGACTCTATTAATCAGTTATGCAAAGGAATAAATCCAAGCCACAATAATACAGAAAAACTTTTGGGACACAGAACAATAAATCAACTGTCGTTCACATGGTCAGACATACGACATCGGATATAATAAAAGCTGTGAAACACTTGCTTTTGTTTTCAACAAATGCTTGTAAGAGGGATACTTCGTGTAATCACTCAAAATTTCAAAAGCTACTTCAATTAAGAAAAGAAAATAAAAACTTGCCCCAATTTACAGTCCTATTTTGAAATTTCTATATTTTACAAAATACTTCAATCTTTAATGTACAATCTTACAAAACTTACTTTCCACATGTCAACACAGTTTTCGGCACTGTAAATGTACTACATCTGCAGTACTTAATTGATTTATCTTTGGACACTTTTGAAAGAAAATAATCAGTTTCTGTAATTTTGTAAGATCTTAGTAATGTTTTTGATAGTGTTCAATTAAATATTTAAACTAACATTCTACGGTATTAAGAAGAGCTCTTTAAAAATAATTCAATCTTATCTATCCAATAAGAGTCCATTTTTTCAATAAAACATAAACGTTCAACAATAAAACCAGTTGAGATAGGTGTGCCTCAAAGCTCCATTCTGGGACCAAACTTCCTCTTAATATAAATGTAAATGATTTGTCTCAAAATTTAAATGTTCATTTGATTATTTATGCTGCAACCACTAATACCATTTTGATGGCCGGTCAATAAAAAATTACTTAAAACAGACCACTAAACAAGCTGAAAGAGCAGGCTCTTTCCAGGACTTCATTTAATAAATTATCTTGTAATACTGAAAAAAACAATTCCTAACTCTAAACCTTAAGCAAGAAATTTATCTTAACTTTGTCAGGCTTCTGGGACTTCATAAGGATAAGTTACAACAGTCCCTGCTTATTGAAACAATTTGTAAAAAATATGAAGAGTAAATTACCTACTATGGATATTGAAAAACCTTGTAAGCTTAGTGACATTTTCCACATGTCCGTAATAAAGGCAGTCCGTAATATTACAGGAAAAGATTTACTTGCTCAATGTAAGCCACTTTTCATTGAACTTAAAGCTCCCATAGTTATAAATTTGTATGTTTTTCGGGTATTACTACTGTATATACCAAATCAACCTTGCAGAATATTCCAATTAATATTCACCAATATAATACTAGAGGTAGAGTTAAGCTAATAAAAGACTTTATCGACCATATGCAGACAAATTTAAACTGGAAAATCTATCACACAATTCTGTATCATTTAAGTTATTACATCACTACTTTCGACAAGGTTTATAGTGCATTATGTAGATGGCAACACTCTCATCATAGGTGACTTAAAGGATGTTTTAAACACAGCAGTGATACATACTAATGACTAATGCAACTAACAAATACATGAAGCCTTGTATATTAAATTTAGGTAACAAATGGAAGATCACTAATTACTCGATAATTTGGATTTATACAACAAATAATGACAAAAACTAAAATACGACAATTATTTACATAATTTTTGGGTTGTAGAAAACATGAAAACAGACAAAATTAATCTTTTTTACACAATTTTTACCCAAATTAGGCCTCTATTACATCAGAAGACTGATGTACAGATGTTTTCCAAAATCATGCAGTTCATTCACAGATCCCTTTCTCTTGTTTTTTGTTTTTGTTTTTTATTATTCTTTTATATCATGAGTTGAAACTAATCTCCACAAAACCTGTAAGTACCATTCAATCTTCCAGTACCATTTTATAAAGCAATGTGCCAGTTCTATTCAAAATATCTGATTCCATCGTTATATACAAAAAACTGCATAGGAATGGAGTCAAACAAACAGATAAAATCCTTAAAACTAACTTACATAAAATCTAGTAAATTTAATTACAATTATACCATCCCCCTTGAGTTAGCATTCTGATTAAAGAACTCCGCAATTGAATAACAAGGAGACTTTATTAAATATAATTTCAAAAGTGTTTTAATTGTGTAACCATTTTCTTTAGATTCTATTCAGTTATTTGCTCAAATCTAGACTGTTCTAAAATCTAAATCTAAACAGCAAAGAGGAGAGCAAGGTGACATGTTGAGGGAATCTTATGAAGTACAAATTTATCAGCAGTTGTAACAAAGAAACCATTTAGGGCATTACAAACATCCACAGGATCAGTTAAGCGGTAAACTTCCCCGTTTACAACAGATGCAATTCGTTAGAGGACTTGACTACTTATTAATTTCTAATTTCACTGCATTCATATTGTTTTAACTGTATTATTAGATATAGAATTTTACAATTGTAAAGGTATGCTTTGTTTTGAACAGTAATTTATCTAACTCCAATTTCTTATATTTAAGCATATCTTTTACATTAATTTTTTTCAAAACAACACATGACCATCTGCTTATTCTTCACAAAGGACAAAACATATGGATGGCACTGTCACTTACACTATTGATACTATAAATATTGCACACATTTTGGTAACGAGTTTTGGTATTTTGTAATTTTCTTGGAACACGGTACATGTACGTAAACAATTGGTAAAAACCCTTAATTACAGTTTGTTTAGTTTTCAAATAATATTTAAAATTGAGTTAAAACACAGTATGATAATAACACATTCCATGATATGACCACACTATGTTTTGTAACACTGAATAAATAATTTTACTCTTACCATTATTTGCCATAACTCACTGAATATGTCCAGATGGCAACTACTAACAACTAGGTGACACTGCCCTAATGGCAACTACTACCAGTTCAGTGACAACACCCTAGTGGTGACTGAGAAATTACACCTGGTGACTATTGATTATACAAGCCTGCATTTAATATCCCAGTTATCTGTGTTTACTGAACCTTGAAATCTTTATGTCACACTTTAATAACCAAAAACCTGATTTCACATAATGCTGAAATGTGTATAATTATACATTCTCTATAATATTATTTTATACCTTTTTATTATATTCTAATTTTTATTTCATTGGTAATATTACAAACATCAAATATGAAAAATATAAAGTCAAATCATTTTATTTTAGGTATTTTTTAGGGAAAAAAAGTTAAGACAAATTTATAAGAGTGGTTTTTTTTAATATTGACAGATTAAGATTATATAGTGTGTACAGGAATATTTACTGAGACATTTCAATGTTTGTGCTCCTTACACAAAAAATATAACAATTCTATGGCTATAAATATCAGATGTTGTTTTGAGTTTGTGTCTGTTTTTCTTTTGTCTAGACAGGAGTAGCACATGAACCTTTTGTTACAGCATTGATCTGGTGTTTACCTGTAACTAATGGAAAACCATTTATATTTTCAATCACTACAAGTTGGCAATGCTCCATTAAATAATTTTGGCCTAGGATTATGCCAACTTTGAAAGATAATGCACAAAATTTCAGGGAAAATCTTACTTCACATTATTTGACCTCTCAGAGGGTTTCCAACACGTGGCTCTAACTGATGATTCCTCTTGAAAATGTTGATTTGCAACCCTCTTTTTGTTTCTACTAACACTATTGTATCCTTTAACTTATCTTATAAACTGGATGTTTCACACCGGAGTCTTTCCACAATGCTTAAAAGTAACAGATATTCTTTGTACCCGTTTATCCAGAGTAATTTTTCTGTTAAAAAAACTCAGAACTTGTACTAGCTTCACCTTGCTATTAAAAGCGTACTTTGCACTTTTCCACTCACACATTTTGTATGGAACTCTCCTCTGGGGTAATTCAAATGGTGCTAAGGAGGTTTTTCTATGCCAAAAGAGAGCTTTACGCACAATTTTCAATATAGCCTTTAGTGACTCATGTAAACCTTTTTTTAAAGAACATAATATTCTTACTGTACCTTGTATGTTTATATTTCAAAGTTTAATGTTTGTTAAAGAAAATCTTGAAACACTTAGTCTTAGAAATCTAGTCATGATTATTCCACCAGATATCGAGACCTTATTGACTTAGAATACGCTAGGCTAACTAAGACCCAGCACACATACTCTTATGTTGGTGTAAAATTATTTAATAAGCTACCTTTAACGGCCAAAGATGTTTCTTGCACAAAATTTAAAAATGCTTTGCTCAAATGGTTAAAACAAAAAGCTTTTTATACAGTAGACGAAATGCTTTCTTGTAATGTAGACAATTTATTCTTTTAGTTTTTATGCTTTGTGACTTGTACTATTTACCATAAGTATGTAGTATGTATTATTTTATTCTTTAATGTCGGTGTTATACTGTGTATGTGTATAAACCATCTGATGACATTGTCAATGCAGTTATTGTGGGCCGACAATAAAGATTCTTGATGATGGTCCACATGAAGAATGTACAATTTACCCATCTCGTAAGGTAGTTTCACCACTTAGAAATTGTTAATCTAATTACCAAACCAAACCTTGTTAATCAAAATTACCAAACCTTGTATAGAGCTGACACTAACAGAAACCAGAAATAACTTCTGTACTGGACAACATTTCTTGACTTTTCCAACTTATCCTAATAAATATGGTGACTAATATTTCCTTCTTGTGCAATAGTTTAGTTCAGCAAGTTCAAGTAACATGCAAAATGTTTTTGTTAGATGTTTCCTGCTCTTATTTGTCCCTCTACTGCAGTACACCCAGTGCAACAAAATCAAGGAAAGAACAAACATTGCAAGATCAAAATTTCTTGTGTTTTCCCTCTCTACCTCATATTGAGATTGCACCCTAGCAGAATTTCAGTACTGCTTGTGTTGTAAAACGTTTCCTGTTCTTACCATGCACATTTCTGGTACAGTGTTATTGCAGAAAGATCATTAAAACCACAAAGTGCTTCAATGTTGGAAAATATTTCTGCTTTTTATAATCTTCCTCTGAGACAGGCTTGTTGTACGAGGGCCATTTAGAAACTAACGATTTGCCACTGCACAGGAAATGGACGAGGTAGTAAGTGCACCTAATTTAAGGTGCGTGCTGTCTTTCAATTCTTCAGAGCTAAGAAATATTCTGCGGCAACAATTTACACAGAATTTTGTGCTGTGTACCATGGATCAATTAAAGTTGCCAAGCAATCGTCAATCGTTCATGACAGAGAAGTGCTGCCTATAGACACAGATGAACTTGTAAAAATTCGAATCAATCAATGTTAAAAATGTATAAAGAGCTTTTGGATGAATTTCCAAAAATTTCCATGACTAATACGTACAAGATAGAATTAACACACAGATTAGAATATCATAGGTTTTGTTCTCCAAAGGTCTCTAAAATTCATTTAGATTACCACAACTCTTAAAGAATTACCACATATCTGAATATTCTACTCTGCCTGTCTTACTGAGTTCTTCCATGGTGAAGACACCATAACTTGATGAGAAAAGCCTAATTTTTTTACTTAGTCATATTAGTCAGCAGATATATTAATCTATTATCATGAATACTAAGGACTAATAGATTTTTCATCTTTCCTTTATATCTTTCCTTTAACTAATATGCATATATTTAGATTGTAATTGTATTTGAATTACATGTGTAAAATATGAGTGATAATAGTAGTCAACAGTAACTATTCTTATAATATTAAAATGTCTTTCAGTGGATTTTATATCTTTTAGTTATATAATTTTTGTCTACACATAATTAGAATGACATATATAAAATTATGATGACCCAAGACAGAGAGATGTCCAGCAAAGTTATTTCGACTGTCAAAGTGCCATATGCTCATGGACTTAACAGTTTTAACTGTTATTAGAAGAATATTATAATATTAATCTTTAACAACGAACAAGGTAGGAGTATGCAAAATCATGTGTCATGTAGCAGGTTTTGCTGATGTTGCATGCATAATTTCAAATATACATGTGTTACTATACATGTATGATATGTATCTAGATTTTCCTATATAGAAATGAAGTTTCATGCAATCTATAGGTTAGTTTTTTTATATCATGTAGACAGATAGGGAGAAGGACAGAAATCTAATTTTTTCCGTTCTAGAGTGACTGACAAGTCGCTAATGCTAAACCAGTAAATTAATTACAAAGCTACATGTTGACCGATGGTGTTTATGAACTATTCCAAACAGATGTAAGAGCAGCAATACGTATTGGTCATGTCACATTCAATTTATCGTATACATGGTGTCCATAAATTATTCTCACAAACTTCACCATTTGATTCCTCAGGTCAAAATAAGTAATAAATGTATCCTGTACAGTATAGTCCAATCTCGATGAGCTTACCGCCTGTCTGTCTGTTTGTGATTTTTAGGGCAAAAGTTATATCTTAAACTGAATAAAGGCATAAAGTACAAACTTTGCTAAATTTGTATCTAATAAGACCTGTTTTGAACTGAATTTCAGAAATGTATTATATTATATAAATGTGATTTTTAGGGCAAAAGTTATATCTTAAACTGAATAAAGGCATAAAGTACAAACTTTGCTAAATTTTTATCTAATAAGACCTGTTTTGAACTAAATTTCAGAAATGTATTATATCAGGTTTCAAAATGGCAGCCATACAAAACTTTCAAACTAACTCAAATATGGGAGATTTAATTAAAAGTTTATAAGAATAGTAACATGGGATTCATTTAGATGAACATTTTAATACAAAATTTATTTCTCAAAGACAAATAATAACTGAGTGGTGACAAATAATAACTGAGTGGTGAAAAATAATAACTAAGTAGGAAAAGTTTTACCAAGCGCCATTCCTCACTTAAAATACATTAATTGAGTTATTATTAGTACACTCATAATAAAATTTGTTTGGATGAAAAATACGTTGTTTTGCTGAATTGATTCTCAATTTTTGTTTTATTTGTTCATGTATTGTAATCAATTAGCACTTTAAAAAATCAACTGATTGGTTTGCACAAATTTTTCATTTATTATCACTTTAAATGAATTAATTTACTAAATTCACTAAAGAAAATGAATAAAGATAAACTTACATAACACAAACTATAGTTTATTATAACAATAAAAATCTAAAATTACTAGTTCATTGTTGCTAATTATATTTAAAAAATAAACAATCTTACAAGAATAAAAGATAAAATAGGAAAACTTTGTAATAAATAAAGCTAATTAATTGTAAATCTAATAATTGGTTAATGTAACTTAATAATGTATATAACATTTCTTACTTATTATTACATTAAAAACAAAAATGAAGAGTAATTTATGGATACGCAGTATATGCTTAAAACCGACTGTAATACGAGTATACATATGTTACAAATAAATTATGACATAACACAGCCAACATTTTAAAAAAGTTCAACAGATCAATGAAAAAATTACATTACTGCACACAAAATATACATTACAAACCTTTAACAAACTTCAGAAACTGGTCGACCTTGGAACAAGTAATACTACTAAAATGGCCTTGTAGTATTGGCAAGATTGTCAGTGACAGTAATTGACTACAAATTGTCACATAAAACACATGATGTACTAAAATTATAAATTACAATTTATTGACTCAGGTAAAATGGGTTTTCTTTCATCCTTTGAATCATTATGGTACAACATTATACATTGATAAACGTCTGTATACCACATTCACTACAAGAAAATATGTTTTTAATCAACATATTATATTTGTTGTACAATATTGCTGAAGGTGAAAATTAGTTTAAATTCAAAAGTTTCTCCCTCTTCTCACAGACTTGTTTCAAGATTCGGAAATGAAAAATCTAGTAAACTAATTAATACAAAATCAGGAACAGATTTGGACTACTTGTTTACTTGCTGTACGAAAAATGTATTTATTATTACGCCTACATTTAGAGTATTATGTTTTATAAGCTTAGCTATATGAGTTTGGTTGTGTTAACACTGAGGGAAAATACTACGAAAAACAAATATAAAAGGTTTAATGAAATCACGTATTTGCTGTCATGATTCAACAAAAATGATTTACAAGCATCCAAAAATTAATGTTCATTAATTATACACATTACACTTATGATTGTACAACATAATACTTTAGTTGAAACAATTACTGACATGAAAGTGTGCATCACCATTGGTTTTTAAATTTACTATTTGCAAAGAAAGGGATGCTTAGTCATAAATATTCCATCAGATAAAAGATAAATCTCAAGTATAAACTTACAGTATGTAAGTTCTACAACTAATGACCACAGATACATCTCAAAATAGTACATAGAAAATTACTGTTTATATAGATAAAAATGGAAATGTATTTATGTTGTTTAGGAATTTTATATATTTCAAGAAAAATAAATAATGGATAACATCTACTGTTTAAAACCCCACCAACAGAATAAAATAGATTCTTTAGTTTAATTAATTATAAATGTTTTTATTAATCATCAAATAGGCACATTTTATTGTAGATTGTAAAACATACAATGTAATGGCTGTTCATTATTTTGTTAAATCAACAAAAATTTATTGTTTACGTCCAGCTATCTTTGGTTGTATGAATAAGAATTTATAGTGACCAAAAGTGACTGTCATTACTTTTTTTTTTTTAATTGCAATACTGCAATACTACCACACATGCCATAAAAGATTTACCTACCTAACTTAGACTTGATTAATGATATGAAATTAAGACTATAACAAAAGTTTTGATCTGATATGATTAGCATCCAGTGGCCTTACGAAAAATATTGTTTCAGGTTTGCCTTTATTTAAAAGAAATTCGCTAATTTTGAACTACTATAAGACACTAGCTAGTGAAATTTTTTTAGGGACTTAAGTTCATTGATATCATCATTTACATTTTTACCAGTGTTATAGCATCTCAATTAAAACATCTTGGATTACATATAATTCTTAATGACTTTAATGTAGATTTAAAAAAATGTTAATTAAAAGACGCCCCCAAAATTAATCTCTGTGAGATGCATATTTGACCAAACTGCTGTTTTCTTTAAGAGCAATTGACCATACAAACCCTGGATACAATAAACTTTAATCCTTTTGCTCCTAGGAAATATTTGATAGGATGTTATAGTTTAATTTGCCTTGTCCCAATGAAGAAGATATATATATATACTAGCAGTTTCCCGCGGCTTCGCACGCAATTTCCTGTTGAAAAACAATACATTATATTCACTTATTCTTTTTCTGTCACATTCTTAAACACTCCTGATATAATTGATAGTCGTTCCTTCGTGAGCCTCTTGAGCGCATTATGAAGGTATAAACAATATTTCCTGATCTGTCTTTCGTGGTTTTTGCTAGGTGTTGATAAGTTATTCAGTACAATTACTATGTATAGATGAATGTCGATAAACTATTTTGTTTATAAAGAATCAAATTCGGTTTGTTAAAATTAATTTTCTGTCTAAGATATTTCCAGTATTGTTGTGGAGTTTGCCTTGTGCTCCGATCAAGAAAATGTATCAACGAAAACCAATTTCGATCATAAAGCGTCTTCTTTCGGCTCTTTTCATTTACCTTCAGTCTAACCAAATTCGATTACCTTATGTACAAAACTTTCACGGCTTTCAACAATGAGGTGGTTTTTTATAACAGCGTTCAATAGTATTTTCTTTGCATTAGATAGTTTATTGACCATTGGTGCAATCTAAATTTAAAATTAGGTAATAACTTCGTCTTTGCAATCTGCATTACACTACTAATTAAGCACTTAACAATAATAATTTTCTAAATTTTAAATGTAAACAAATGTTTCTGCCTCTTTGATGAACTTCAGCTGAAAGTATAAACAGCTGTTAAGTATCAGTTCATTTTGTATTACGTTTCGCAGCGCAGTCTGCCGGATCGAAGGTAAAATATTATAAAATCAACAACTACTTAGAAATTAAAAATTAATTATTAAAACATTTTCCAGTGGACCAAACCACCTCTCTAAAAGTATGCCTATGTTACTTCCAGGAACGTGTAGAATCACTGTACAAAATTTCACGATGTTTCGTGCATTGGTTCCAGAGTTATAACGGAACATACAAACAAACATTTGCATTTATATATATATAAAGCTGTTTCCCGCGGCTTCGCTCGCTTTTCGTAAGTTTTGCCCGCGTATGAGCATTTCTGGTTGAAGTAAATTATATTTCCAACCCCGATGTAGATTTTACCTTGATGTCACGATCAAGAAAAATATGTCAAAAATGTATTGTACATGCATAATGTATTTTATTACAAAGTGGTCTACCACTCAACCTTTAAGTTCAACAAAAAATTTAGTTTAGACAATTATACATCATAACTTAGCGCCTTCAAATAGTGTTTCACTGTTTAATATACGTATCTATCTCGTAATTTCAGGTTATAATGTGCAGGCGCTTTGAAAACTTTTCTTCATTTTATTCGTTTATATTCACGACATAAGCGAATAATTCAGATAATAACTATCCTATCTTCTAAGTTAGACTAAATTACGGATACATGTGAAATTTGATTGAAATTGGTTGTCGTTTTGGAGTTTATTGGCAACATACATCGTGACTCAAGATTTTTATATATATAAGATATATAACTGGGTATCTTAAAAGTCCCACTCCTCCCCCCCTCCCGTATAAACTTTCTTATGAGTAGAGATGGAGTAATTTACTTTGGGGGATGTTTATATGACCAACTGAGGAGTTTGTTTATGTATGGAAATTTTTACTCCTCCTCCCCCCCAAGTGGGGTGTTTTGGGGTTAAGTTAGGAACCCCTAGCAAGTGACACCTAATTTTAAAGGTATTAAAAAAGAAGAAGAATGGCACAAACTAGAGGTCTCTAATGTTATTCTATCAAATATGCTGGCTAATTTAAGTTTGAATTGGTTTATAAACCCCCATTGCTAGTAAATAATTTTGTAACGAAATTAAATTTAAAAATCTTGAAATATCACCTTAATTTCACTCAGGTGATATGCTTGAAATGGGTGCCATATTCTTCTTGACAAAAATAAAGTCTGGATTCAAAACTGCATCTCACATTATTTACATTTCAGGAGTGATGAGGTAGCAGGCATCTTCAATCCTTGTCCCTTATTCATTGAGGTTTGCGGGCTTTGTGCTATAAACTTTACTCTTGAGAAAACCCCAAAAGAAAAAATCCAAAGGTCAGGTGAACCACCTCTACCATAGCACCAAGTCTACCTATCCATCTGTCCAGAAACGTTTGGTCTTAAAATGTTTGGACAAATACATTGTAATGTGGTGGAGCACCATCCTGTTGAAAAATACAGGCTTGTAAGCACATTTTACGGACTCATTTATTACTAGAAAAATGCCCTTTGTAACATTTCTATGTATTTAACATCAGATAAGTCACCATCAATAAAGAATAGCCCAACTCTATGGCCTTCTTAAGGTCTTGGAAACCTACTTATTTAAAAAACTACTTCCAGCTCATATCAACTACTTTGAGGTCTATGATATTTCTATTGGCATAATTGAATTGGCCTCGTCACGATAAAGAAAATATACTACATACATATGACTGAGAAACAGCTAGAAAGCATCTGCCCCTGGTATATAGGTAAATCCTGTCAAGATCATGCAACATTTCAAAAAATTTCTTCACAGTATATTTTGTGTAAAAAGAAGTATTTTTGTTTTTCGGATTGTAATCTGGGAGAGAATTACTATTTAAGGCCTGTATGTGTTCATTCCTCTGTTCTTTCACATTTAAAAATGCCATATTACAATGTCAAGACAGCCAACCAATTTTTGAGTGTCCAAACATTCACAGCTTTGTTCATTTTATAACCATGTTTATAATAGTATTTCCAATTAATTAGATTATTTAAATCCATCAGTGGTACAAATATACTACTAGGTATACTTGTCACTCTATCTTAATATTTTCTCAGATTTAAATGTAAACACATTTTCAGCCTTTTTTATGAACTTCAATGTTAATATCACTCTATCTTAATATTTTCTCAGATTTAAATGTAAACAAATTTTCAGCCTTTTTTATGAACTCCAATGTTAATAGCTCTTTAGTGTCAGTTAATATTAGATTATGAATCATCATTACTATCAATATTTTTTCTGAATTGTAAATTATTTCAAGAAACTTTTCTGATCTTTTTCTTTACATTAACTTTCTGCTGACTTATACAATTCAATTCAAAACAGTTTTATCCACTTAGCATAAACACAAATATACAAGAATAGTGTCAGGATTTAATTCATGTTCTTACTAGATTAAAAAAAAAAAAAACAAGAATACATAACAGAAAATTCAAGATATATCACAGGAAATAGAGAAAGTTTAAAATAGAATTGTTACAGTTATTAAAAGGATACTATTAAAACAGTTCAAGTTAAAATTAAAACATTTACAATTTAACACAATTTTTTAAAGAATTAGCTAAATTGGTCCATCCGTCTTTGAGATTAGTGCTTAGCAACACAAATTAGTAATTAATTTTTATTTATAAGTAAACAAACCATAAACCTGTTTTGCATTTCATCATGTATATACTCAAAAAAGTATAAGTTTAGAGAAAAACTAAAACTCTTTGGAATGAAAATTTATTAAATGTTTAAAATGACACACCACAGGAAAATACATGATGAAAAATAAGGGCATAAAGGTTTGAATTTTAACATTGTTCTTATGGGAATTAAACTCACAGTAGATTCACTACAACTGGCTCTTACTTTCAGTCATGAATCTGAAATAAATTTCAAAGGACAATAACACTCAATTTATATGCTTATCTATGGTATGAGTTGTGACTTACCCTACCTTTCCTAAATACAAACTGATAAAGACTTAAAAGGTTGTTATGTTAAAAGATTGCACTTGTCTAATCAAAAACTAGCAGATTAAACTTGTAGATTATTTGAGCATTCTTTTGATTAAAAGAAACTGTTGATACTTAAGAAAATTATGTTTAAATTCTTTACACATCTTAGTATTTAGTTTACAAATCCCTTATAGCTAGGATAGTTCCCATTGTACACATATACATTATATATATATATATATATATATATATATATATATATATAAATTACTTTTAGTAAATGACTGTACAAATACAATAATACAATAATGTTTTTTTATTGGCATTATATTTAGGTAAAAGCCGTCTTCAGGCACATAAATTGTATAAAATATAAAAGAACATAACACAAAAAAGTAAATAAACATATATATATATATATATATGTGTTTTGTATATTATATTGCATGTATATAAAAACAAACTCACTCACCTATAGCAGGTTAGAGATCTGAGGTCAACTTTTAAAAGTCAGAGGATCTTTAGAAAATCATAAGGAACATTCACTAAAATGAAATGATGCAGATGATTCCATATAAACAACACTGTTATTCTACCATTACTAATGGCTTCCACGAAGAAGATTAGAGAATAGAAAGTTCACAACACAACAGCTAATTAGATTATTCCTTTTAATTTACTATAGTCTAATCTTTGAAACACGTATAACCATTTCAAATGTGTGTGAATTCTAGAGTATGTGAGGGTTGAACATTTGATGATCAATCTGTAATTTATTTCTTTCGATAAATATTTACGTCAAAAATTATCTTGGTAATTTATAATAAATTCAGTGGTGACAGTCAGGCGTGTGCAGGACTTCAGTAGTGGTGATGCAACTCAGATGAGTCTTTTAAAATGTGATACATTTAGCCTACTTGGATAGTTTTTAAAATATTTGTAAACATATTCGGTTTTTAACTTGTTATATATATTTAGTACACCGAACAATATTAGTATTAAAAACAGTGTAAGTTTTATCAATGTATATTGCAAACAAATCAAGATTAAAAAGACTAGAGCCTATTATTTTGAAGTTTATACACGTCTCTTAAACGTTAAGTATTACACATTGATGTTTCACACGCCACTTTACGGATTTATCAGACACTTGAATGCAACACTGTTCTTAAATATGTAAATTATATCACGTATTCATACGTTAGCAGCCAGTGCTTATCCAACAAAAGGAAAAATATAACTTTTCTAATGGTTAGATGGTTACAGGAACTGTACAAACTATTAACAACAACACTAACATTTTTAAATGTTGAACCTCGATGGAACTTTGATAACCAGTCAATCCATTCTGGAACACTTAGGCTGAACAATTTGTATCAGTTTTCCCATGCTTCGTAGAAAATACGCCTTGTTAAGTAGCCTGTTAAGTACGTAACAGGGTAATAAGTAAAAAAAATCAATTATTTTTTTTGTGCGTGTAGAAATAAGAAGAAGAGAAACTAGTGTCTTCTAATATGACTGATACTTTCCTTTTAAAAAAATTTGAAATTTTCAAAAATAGTGTATTATACATTTCCTTTATTTTGATAGGTACAGATCTCCTCATACTGTTCATCACTATTCCTCAATTGTACTAATGCAAAAAACTAGGCTTTCAACATTACGAATTGCTTGGCAAAGGTCTTTTGAAGGATTTTGCAGAGGATTCCTCATTTTCACAACAAGCTGAAGTACGGGATGAATAACTTTCAAAGATGAAATCAAATTAAAACATTTAACTTCCAGTAAAATACCTTTACCGGTGGCCCTAGCCTGTGAACCAGACTCCACAGACTGGATCATCAAAAGATTTTTCAATTTTATGTAAGTGAACATAAATAACAGACAGACACCACCTCTGGACAGCAGACCCATCTAGTGTCTGATAGAGATTTCATTCTTCAGTTTACTTACAGTTTGTTTAACGATTGCAGGCTTCGTTGGACTACCTTCAATATAGTTAAAAGTCATCTGTACTATTCCATAGAAGTAAAAAGTAATTGGATTTTCCTTATTATTTGCGCAAGTACTAACCATTGCAATGTTTAAACAATGTGCATAACAGTGAACATACATAATAGACGTATTAACTTCTTTATAATTAGCCTGTACTACAGTGAATTCACCACCCATTGTTGAAGACCTTCACCCCCACAAACTAAATCTTTCCACAGCACAACTACTTCAAACATCACAGTTTATTGACTCAAATATGCTTTCAGCATCAGTAGACTTCAATTGCTGTAGGGATACCAATCATTCAACAGGATTCTACATAAGAATGAATAATCATCGTTGTTTGTCTAAAAACAGGATGAAAAATTGGTTTTCCAACACGCATTAGGCCATCAACAAAATTTTGAACAATGTTATTCACTATAAAAGGTATTTGCAAAGTACCCGAAGATGGAAACAAAATTTACTTAAAAAATTTAGAACAGACACATCAGTTAATATTAAAATCAAAAGTGCCCCTTGGTTTGAATAAAAGATAAACTGATAAATTGTTTTCATTATATGTATTAATTTTTTTCTTAATTCTTTCTTTGTTCATGTTATTTTTCTTAGCTTTTAATCAGATGTTCAAAGATTTCTGTTTACTGATTGATGTCAATTTTGTTTGTTTGCTGTACTATTTTATTATTTTTTATTAATTCATTTGTGCGTATGAATAGCACATGATTTTCAGTGAGCGATGTATAAAGGTTGTTGTAGATTTGTCATCTCACTGCATGGAAAATTCAACCAATATACTATATATATATATATATATATATATATATATATATATATATATATATATATATATATATATATATATATATATATATATATATATATCGTATGGGGGACAAAGGCAGCTATCCATAAATAAATAAATTAAAAATTACAATTATTAAAAAGTACGTAAGAACAAAGTTCTTGAGTCATAAATTAAAAATAATATTAAAATCTCCCGTCACAAAGCTAAATCCAAATTACTGAGTCAGTTTAGAGACCCATCCTCTAAACCACTCAGACCAGCCAGACCACCAGAAAACAATCGCAAAGGGCAGTCGTTTACAATGTGCTCAATTGTCTGAGAGTTTGCGCCACAATCACACACGTCTGGGGGGTGAAGTTGTTCGCGTCCGTAGCTTGCTACACGTGCTCCCTGGGTAACGCTAAACGAACAGCAATTTTTGGTAGCTGGACCGTCACTCTTGTGATCTCCCAGTTATGGCAGCTATCGAAGACCAATATACTTTATATCATTTACTAAATTTTAAATCATTATTTTCAGAACACTTCTGTAATACAAATATTATTACTATACTATTTTTGAAATTTAAAATAAATAAGTTTGAAAAACTAACGGCAAAAGAAGGTTAAAATTAAATGTACCTTTGTACTACCTAATCTTTTCAATTCATACTTCTTCATTGCCAGAGAACAAATACAAAATTTGTATTGCAATTGTCATAAATAAGTGTAACTTATAGACTTACCAGTAAATTATATTAACGTTTAAATTGTTTTATTTCAACAATTGTTATACCTAAAGAAATGAAAACTAAATAATCTTCACCTAAAATAGAAAATGTCAACATTAGAAATGGACATGCCAACACCCAGTGAGAGATGCCTCATGATATTTCATGTTCCATTAACTCGCTCACGCTATAAAACTCATTTAATATTAAATAGTGCTTGAGTAATTTCCATATTGACAGAAAAACTAAATTATTACTTATCACAGATGAATTATCTCCTAAAATATTTACTATTGTCCTAGGGTTGACGACCTGAATAGATGCTTTAATTGAAAACAATAATACTAGAAAACTCATAATACTCTCCTTGAAGGATGAAAATCCTTTAAAATTGAAAAGAAAAACAACACTCTTTTAGTTGTTCATAGAATGTATTAAGGTAAATGTACCAAAAGCTGACAGTGATCCAAAAGCTGACAAATTTAATTTCTCTTTTAAATAATAAGGCCTACTACTGTGCAGCATATTCTGTGATTTTGTATATAGTTTTTTTATCTTTTAATTTTTGTTTAGTTGTGCTTAAAACTTGTCTTTTAAGTAATAAAACCATTAGTGTCAGCTTTCGGTACAGATACCTGTTAACTTTTGGTATGCATACAAAATTCAGATGTCAGGTTTAGGAACATTGACATGTTATTTGCTTTTAATTATTATTATAGTAAAATTTGAAAAAATGTACATAAGGTAACTTTATTTAACACCCTAAATAACCAAGTGTTCTTTTAAATCCATTAATATTAACCTATCTTAATTTCAACATACAAATTGAATTTTCTTTTGGTTGCAAGGTTCTTGTACTGTCAGCTTTTGGTACATTTACCTTACTGTATAGTACTAATATAGTACTGTATATTATCCATGTCCAGAATAAGATTTTATGAGCAATAATAATCTCTGTAGAGGTGGAATAAATAAGAAAACAAAGTTATTGATTAGGCATCAAGTAATCAGTCAAAACTGATCACAGTACTTCTCAATAAGTTCAGAAAGTGATGGTTTAGAATGGAGAATTTGTAATATTTTGAAATCTTTCAGACATTTATGACCAGACCCTCTAGAATTTCGATCTGTTACTATTAGGCTATAATTACTTCTCTTTGTAACATGATTTTACTTTATAAGACATTCTACACTTTGTTTACTGTTTGCTTTCCTAAACAATCACTTTCCAATATTTTCCATCTTAAAAATAAACTATTAAGTTATAACATGGGCAGAATAAGTGCGCCTCATTAATGTTGCTTTTTTCCCTTATTCCAACTGACCAGGTTATTAAAAATAAAATATAAACCTGAATAGTAAACTGAAAAATATGTAAAACTTAGATACTAGGATACTTTGGCATTATCCAAAGGTCACTATTTTTGTAAGTTTTTCTCCTCCTAATAAAACATTATTAGAAAGAACAGACAATTTCATTTGCTGTGTAAATTAAATATTATGATTGACAGCCGCACAGCAGGACTCTACATGAAACGTCCTACCGTATCTATTCTTCATTTGTTATTATTTTTTGCATACGTACATATAGTATTTATTGATTGTTATTGTTTTTGTTACTATATATGCATATTTATCGATTGTTATTATTCTTAGTATATTTTTCAAGTTGTTACATACTTTGCTCGTATTTATATCTGCATGTATTCGGTTGCTGGTATACTTATTATTTGCTTGTTATAGGTTTGATTTGTAAACATTGGTTTGTCTTTTATTTCTTGCATACGTACAGATAGTATTTACTAATTGTTTTTGTTTTTGTTACTATATATACATATTTATCGCTGTTATTATTCTTAGTATACTTTTCAAGTTGTTACATACTGCTTGTATTTATACTGCTTGCATGCTAGTATTCTGTTACTAGTATATTTAAGTATTTGCATGTTATAGATTTGATTTGTAAACATTGGTTTTGCCGTTGGAATGAAATAAAGAAATAAAATAAAGAAGAAGGCCACTCAGTCCTTATCTATTTGTTATTAGGCTATTACATAGGCTTACATACATATTAAAAATATAATATTTACTAATGTTGACATTATGATCTGAAGCTAGAAGAGTACCAATCAGAAATGCCCCTGGCCGTCAGTAGGAGCTTCAGTGCTGTATTCCCACACTTCAGGCCAAAAGAGAAAAACATCCCTCAAAATAGTACCCAAATTCAAGCACAGATCATGTGATGATTGCTTATAAAGATTATCTTTAACTCTGATATTACTATTGAAATATTTATGATTATCTAATATAAACTTACTTATACGGCCTAATAATAAGTAAAAAGGGATAGAGTGGCTTACTTCTCGCAGATATCGCTTCCTTTTTGGAGGCAGAAAACAAGAAACCATAACGAAATGTAATTTTCACAGTAAGCCAAATAAAGTCTGTTCTTTCTAATAATGTAGGCCTAGTTATGTTTTTATGTCCCAAGTAAGAAAACTTTTCCAAAAATAGAACCTCCAAATAATACCAAAGTACTGATACTAAGCTATCTTGAGGGATGTTTTTCATTTGTTATCATCAGCGTGGGGCAGAATCAAATATATTGATCAGAGGCTTTACTTTCAGTTTGTAAGTGAAGTATTTGCTTGTTTCTTCTACAAGGTCTTTTAAAGTTCCTTGGGCCTTCTAAAACTTAATTGTTGTCTGTTGTTTCTTCTTAATTCACTTTTAGTTAAAGTGGTTAAAATTAAGGGTAGGGTATGATAAGCGGACCCGGTTTTTTATATCACAGAATATAATCATCGATACTTAATATTCGCATCTCGAATCCTAGACTATCAATTGATATAAAAGTATATAGAGTCCTAAATAAGAATCATGTTTTAAATTAAAATATGAGTATATAGGAACATAGTAAAACTCATAAATAATTAAGAAATTACATAAATAATAAACAAACCAGAACAAGATTGATCAAACAGGAAAACTCATAAATAATTATGAGCCACAATTCATATGGTTTATGTCATAATTATTGAATTGTTTACACACGTAATTATATATTATTACGTATGTATAATTATTATTTTTGTTTTATATATATATACGTATATATATATTAATAATACATATATATTACGTGTATTATTTGAAAGTGTTTACAGCTGTTGATATAGATTAAGTTAACTGTTGAAAATAATTAAATCAGTAGGCCTACCAATTTGTTATCATATATCGATTGTTACGATTAAGTAATATTGTTTGCCAATTTCAATATAAAAAACCGAGTCCATTTATTGTACCCTACCCAAAATTAATATTTACAAGCTGATTTTAAAGCTTAAATTATACTTTAAAAAATTATCTAAAAAGGGACTCAGTACATTGAAAAAACTATTTTGAGGGATAAATGCAAGGATAAGCTTAAACATTTAAAGACTAGCCTATACTATTTTAAAACTAGGTCAGTTTTATTGTATCTTGTCTTTCAAGAACCAACCAGCTTCTTTTTCTAATTATTTGTAAGTTATAGGTTAGAGATTATAATTTAGTTTTTGCACAGCAAGATATCTGTTTAATTAGCCTAGTCTAGTCCCGTCATCTTATTAACTTACCATTTTGACAACAGTATCCATTCATTTTAAATGGAACACTGTTTTAATTAATTAATATCACTATTCACTGATCTTGACAGCTGGAACCAAAATCGAAAATAGGAACTTTTCCCAGTGGCACATAATTCGAAACTTTCAAAAACCTCAAGACGACTAATACTCTGATTTTAAATCCAATGTGCCCTACTGAACATGTATTTTTCTTATTCAACAAATTACACTCCTTCTTTCTTATTAGCTTAGTTTTAAAATTGTATAAATAATGAATAATCCCGCCATTTATTTTTCAGAGAAGTCCATCTTGTGATTCAAAACTTCTTAACCCATTAGTGCATAAAGTTTTTTTTGTAAATTTTTTTCTTGAAACTAATTTAAATGCATTATTTGCACTTTATAAAACATGGGAAAAAATATATATTAAAAAAACTTATATAGTTTACTTTTGAAATAACAGCCGTCTTATAAATAGGACGTTATGCATAATGACTACCTTGGTGAAATTTCAGCCGTCTTATAAATAGACATCATGCACTGTGACTACATTAGTGAAATTTTAGCAGAAATTTAAGTTACGCTATGACTGTATCTTTTCTCCATTATATGTGTACAATATAAAAAAGAATTTTATGCATTAAGTGTTTGGATGTCAATATAAACACCATCTAAAATGAAAATATTTATTTCACAGTATTTAAAACGTCTTTCGACGAAAATTTACAAAATTGTATGATAAAATTCTAAAACATGAGAGGGTAAATAAAATGGAAACTAAGCACAAATATAGTTAACAAATCAATATTTACAACAGGTTTTTGTGAACTACCATGTTACTTTCTGTTATTGGTAGTCCATGAAACACTTAGGATGCAGTCCCACTTTGCACTTTGAACAAATGAACTTTGCCTTTCCAGTACAGTTAGCACATCTTCTCTGTGTTTCATTCTCCAATGGCCAGTGGTCAGTGTTGTCACGTATCACTTCTGGGAGTGGTTTAGGAGATATCTTCCCTTTGAGTAGAGGGTTTTCCATACTTTTTCAATATAAATAAAGCCAAATTTCTCCGGAATTTTAACAGTTGGGGAATGGAGTCTTGAGAGGGAAGAAGTTTCCTGTTCAGTAACCATGCATTGGAGACTGATGCATCGAAAAGGTATACAAATATAGGCCACCACCACTTCCGTTGGCGCATTCGTGTCCTATATGTTGCAATGTTTTGATCAAGGAGATCAACTCCCCCCATTCCTTTGTTATAAATGGCAAAAACCGTAGGCTGTTGCACTTGTACCTTTGCTTTTTTCTCTCTTGACCATCTTGTTGTGGTTCCCACATTTAGATTTTCATGGTTTGTGGCCACTGTAACGATATTATTATCATGCCATCTTACCAACATCGTACTCTCAGTAGTTCGGAAGTCATAGGACCCTCTAGGTTCTTTTTTAAGATCTTGAGGACTTTTCAACGGACAATACTCACTTCTGTCAGCTTCTCAATGTTCCAGTTACACAAAATTCCAATCTCAGCCAAATGTTTTACGAGTGGAACTGAGGTAAAAAAGTTGTCTATAAAAATCTTGTGTCCACTGTTTGTAGGAACCCTGGCTTTTTCTAATAGTTCAATAACCACATCACCCCCAAGTCCAAACTTACTCTCACGAGTTTTGTCAACACCTGTATAAATTGAAAAACTGACAAGGTAGCCACTGGAAGAGCATATTGCCCAATTTTTGAAGCCAAAACGTATTGGCTTACCTCTGATGAATTGTTTAGAGTAGTGCTTACCATAATAAGGAATCATACTCTCGTCAACTGAAAGATTTTCATCCAGCCCCCCGTGTTGGGCAAAAGCGGTGTTCAATATTTATATGTATGGTCGTAGCTTGTAGAGCCTATCAGAATTCAATCTTACTGTTGTCATTCAAGTGGAGGAAGCGTAAGATTTGTTCAAAGCGGTTGCAACGCATACTTTCAGACAACAAAGTGGGCACATCATTGTCCCTTGACCAGTACATTCTTTTATTGGGGTATTTTGCGTACCCCGACATAAGCAGTCCACCAAAGAACACAAGCAGTTCATCACGTGTCAAATTCAAATTTACATTTTTTTGTGAAGCATACAAATTACTTTGCTCACAGATCAAGTCTAACAGTTCGTTATTAAAAAATAATGAAAAAAATTCAAATGGCGTTTGGCTCTCCATAGCCTCATCAGAGCAAGGCAAATGCTCACAATTAGTTTCCATTCCAAAATTAGGTTTAGAAGTTTTCCACTGATTTATTTTTTCCTCCTTTACTTTTGCAGCTAATTGTTTTTTTGATAAATGTTTCTCCCTATCATTTTTGTTCCGTTTAGTTTTCTTTCTAGTCGGTTCATTGTCACTTCCCTCACTATCTGAGTTTAAAGCAATGCATACTTAGTTTTTTTATGGGGGCGTTTTTTGATCCCTTTACTTAACTCACTAGATGTAACTAAATTTATGCTAAGTTTACTTGGTTGTGGATCCTGAGCTGTTGCCTCACGTTCAGTCTCAATCCCTGCAGTAGATATATCATTCCTTTGAACATTACTCATGCAAGAACTATTTACTGTTAAGATAGACTCATCAGGTGAACAAGCAGTTTGAACTTCACATTCCACTCAGAAGTAAATTGCGCCCAAGATTGTTAATATTTCCTACATGTTCGTCATCCGAGTTATCACTGTCCACATCGGTTTCTCCAAACTCGTTCGGGGGAACAACGTAGATTTGTCTTTCGACTCCATCATCATCATCATCTTCTAACTCCGCCAAAATATTCTCCACAGTTAGGCTGAAAACAAATTTAAATTAGGTCTACACGTAATGTATTTACGTACATGTTTGTAGAACTTAGCCTATATTTATTTATAACTTAATTTTCATAGGGAATGTTAATTTTAATTTTACAAAACATTATAAGAACAAAAACAATAAATAAGTACACTAAAAAAAAATGTACTACAGCTGTAAAATAAAAAAAGTAGCTATGTGGTATAAAGGTCTGAAATGGTCCTCACGATTGCCCAGTTGCATAGTGTCCCAAAAATGGGACGCTGCTGAATGAATCGCCAAAGAAAGTAAGAATACTGCAGTATTAACATTTATGATGCAACATTCATTTCATTGTATTACTAGTATGTAGGAAATATAGTTAAAGTTACAAAACTATATCTAAAAAAATATAAATAAAATAACTTACCCTTGGTGTGTTACAACAAAATTGTTGCGAGACATTTCAACATGTAGCAAATTGAGGTTATGTTGAACTCAACTAATAATGTGCTCTGCCTCAGCTGTGGTATCTAGAGGAAGCAGTGGGGGCCAACTCCAATTGCTTTTAGACTAAAATATCCTTAAAAAAAATTATTTATCAAGCGTCTTATTTTTAGGACGCTATGCACTAATGGGTTAACCTATTTTTAATCCTTTACTTTACCTCCCCAGAGAAACAATCAGTCACTACAAAAAAACTTCACCAGTTTCCATGTTGATTGTTTGAAATCTCCAGCTGGGCTGGAGTACGTGACAGTAAAAGAGTTGTCCTGTCAGCAGAAAATGAGAACTAGGACGACCTACAACTGATCTCAGCGGAATGTTTGGTTAGAGTTGAGAGTTGAGACGGTATTTCAATAGTCAGTACTTTGTAACGGCTACTTTTCTCCTGTATCTGGAACAGATACTGCGATCCAAAAAATATATTAATGACAGATACGTTGTATTTAGTACTAGTGTATATTTAGATATATTTTTTAGATATTTTCCTCAAGTACTCTTGTTCAACTGATAATGAATGCTAAAATACTGATTCGTGCTTGCAATAATTTAGTGTGTTTTGTCCATTCTTATAAAGTATTACGTTAAAACTCTTTCCGTTCGAAACGATTGTTCAATACAATAATACCTTTGTACAGTTATTATAATTTAACGTGTATGTATGTATTATTACATTTACATGATACACTGTGTTAAAACTCTTTAGCTGTATAAAATATTATTAGGTGTTGTATGATGTCACTTCAAGTGTTAACGTACCAAAAATACACCCATGAAAATTAATGCTGTTGAAATATAATAATGTTGGTACCATAATCTTGAAACATATCTAGTGTGACTAAATCAATTTATAGAAGCCACACATTTATAGAAGCGATTAGTATTACATTAAATACATTTCAAATAACAAAAATTCATTAACATAATTTAGGATTTACAGAAGTGCATTTGTACTTTTGAATAATTTTAGTTAAAACCGTCTTCCTTAAACCTGTTTACAAAAACCAAGAATCTGTAACCAGTACTTCTACTCAGTACCGCCGAGTAACGCTATCAAAAGTAATGATTACAGGCCAATACTGATTAGCCCATGATCTCTCTTTTACTTGAATGTAGAATGAAACTGGTGAGAATGGGTAAACGACGGAGAACAGCTGGTGCTTGGCTCAGAGCTGATATGAAGGTCTGATAAGTGTAATTATGGAGATTCTAAAAATTTACTAAGAAATAAAAACAACCGAATATTATAAATCCATTTAATCAGGAAGAAATCTAGGTATACGCTCATTCTTTCTATAACATGTGACTGTTTTAAGATATTTTCCAAAGTGCATCAAGAATTTAAGAATGCTTTTATGTACGGTACTAAAAGGGTAAAGTAAAATTAACAATTAGCTAGCTATATACAACCACTAAAACAGTTGTCATGAGTACAAATAAAATATAACCACTCAAAAATCTTTCCGATTTATATTTAGTTTTATATATTATTATTTATATATTTCCGGTTATATATTAATAAAGATTTCCGATACAACAATGAATTTATTTACGTAAATTTTAATTTTTGCTATTTAATTATTAGAAAAGAAGGATAATAATAATAAAAATATACAAATACTAGGACTAATTGATAAGCTTCCTATTAGGTTACACAGCTAATATATTAGCAATTTAAAAAAAAACGCCCCTTACAATATCTATAAAGTACTATAATAAATCAAACAAAATTGCCCATTTAGCCAGCGTATTTCAACTTACAATTGCTTGTCAAATCATCTGCTGTCCAGTAAGTTACAAATAAATGAATCCAAACTTAACCTACAAGATAAAGATATTGGTACGATGTTGCAATGAGAAAAAAATAATTACAAATTAAATATATTTTATCTTGTCATGAAATCTTTTGTGAGTGTATATTTCAACTTAAGTCTAAAGTTTTCACAAGAAACCACTTTTGACTCACAAGGGGATTATATTTTTCATTACAATATACTCTACGTCTTATTCTAAACTAAACAAATTCTTCTTTCAGAACTTAAGTTTATATTTATAAACAGTACAAACTATTTAGAATAGGCTACTTGTCCCAATATTTCATCCCAGAGTTTACGTTTAATGACAAGAACGTAGCCACTTTAAATCCTAGCAGTTGTTGCAACTGTTATATAGAATACGTTAAAATATTTTGCTGTAATTTTAAACTAGGTATGATCATTGTTCCCGTAGTAGGGCTCAAAAGTATATTAGAGTCTCATGCCGCCAAATTTTATGCGGCCAAGATAACTAAGATAACTTTGATTTAACAAAAAGTAAATTAATATATAATAATACACAAAATCGTCTTTTTTGTAGTGAAAACCTCTAATAAGCATAACTTACGCTAATATGATACTAAATTGGAGATACGTTAAGCTTAGTTCTTCTTCTATAGGGCGGCTTATTGCCATGCACTTAAGCCTCAAGAGCCATTTGAGCACCTCGGAAGCACACCATGAGGTCCACAAGTCTATGATTTAAGCAGTTCCACTGCCGAAAACAACTTATCAGGTCCTTCTGGGGAAATTCCACCACCCTTGTCCAATCTACCAAAGATGGCATACCGCTCCCTTGCTACTGCAGGACAATTAAAGAGCAAGTGTTCGGCAGTTTCACCCTGTTCATCACATATTCTACAGGGCAGATCCTCCCGATGGAAACCAACTCTGTGAAGAATTTTCTTCAGGTGACCATGTCCCGTGATCAGACCTATAACCCGAGGAGACATCGATCTACTTAGTGAGAGAAGGTTAGACGCCACCGTGGAGGAAGCGACTGTAGTAGCATTCTGCTAATTCTCATACCCGGATGCAACCTTCTATTATGTTCAGCGCGAAACCATTTCGAGACAGACCCAAACGATTCACACCTTGCAATACCGCAGAACGGTTGAGGACCCGTTATAATTGACGCTGAGCCCCAGTTGGCTAGGGCATCAGCTTTTTCATTCCCAGGGATCCCCTCATGACCAGGAACCCAACAAACACATGTCCACATTGTTGATTCTGGCAAGGGAAGAAACGACTTGATAACAATCCCAGACAACTTTGGATTTGATCACACAAGGTTCAGCGCCATCAGTGCTGTCTGATTATCCGTGAGAAATTGATCGTCATACTCCTATATCGCAGACGAAGATTCTCACAAGCACATTCCATAATGGCTTCGACCTCTGCCTGAATAACTATAGGATAAGGACCACCAGAGGGATAGGAACCACTAGCCCCCTGCATGGACTCATCCCTCAGAGTCTTTCGGTAGAACAGCATTTTAAAATGTTAGTGATACACTAAACTTTCATGTTAACAAGTACTGTCCTCTCAAAACCATACAAGTTTGTCCCAAAACGGTAAACAACAAATGGATCACTAAAGGAATTTTAATTTCTAGAGAAAAACTAAAGTATTTCTCAGAAATTCAGAAAACATCACACAATGAAGAATTTCAAACGATTTTTTCCGAAATTACAAACTAATTTACAGAAAAGTGATCCAGGCGGCAAAGGCATATGATGTTTCTAAATCAATTATATTTTCAAAAAATATTCTAAAACTGCTTGGAACATCATCAACAATAAAAACAAATCATGCAACAATCCAAATCAAATTAAAAAATGGTGACAGACTTGTGGAGGACGCGGTTGAGGTTGCGAATAGGCTTAACAGATTCTTTGGATCTGTTGCTTATGAGCAAGGCCCTTGCCCATCACCGCCACAAGGAATCCCAAGACGGAGACAGTGTCCAAGTAGCCTCCATGGCACTGGCACCTGTCGTTGAGGAAGAGCTTGAAAAAATAATTCAGCAGCTCCCAGCCAAAAAATCAAATGATTTAAATTTAATGTCGATGTGGCTAATAAAAACATGTTCAAAGCATATTGTGAAACCTTTAACCCAATTAGTAAATTTCTCTTTTGAACAAGGAGTTTTTCCCCTCACTCCTAAAAAAAACCGCGAAAGTGAGCCCGATTTTTAAGAAAGATGATCCCCACTCCCCACACAATTACCGGCCTGTCTCAATTTTGCCAGTTTTGAGCAAAATATTCGAAAAACTTTTCTTGGTAAGAATGCTTCAATTTTTAAATAAGCACAACCAGCTATCTGAAGACCAGTTTTTGGCTTCAGGAAGGGTAAGTCGACAATAGACGCAGTTGTACGTCTAGTCGATATGGTTGTAGAGGGGCTAGAACGTCGGGATCCCACATTGAGTGTGTTCCTAGACTTATCGAAAGCATTCGACTGCGTTGACCATGTTACAATGCTTGACAAACATGAATCTCATGGCATCCGAGGCGTGCCTCTCCAGTGGCTCAGGTCATTTTTAAGCCACAGAACCCAAATTGTCCAAATCGCAAACAAATTATCTGAACCAATTCACCTGAGCTATGGTGTCCCCACAGGGCTCAATTCTCAGTCCAATTCTCTTCCTGATCTATGTCAATGACGTAGGTTCATCACTTCTGCACGGAAAACTTGTGCAGTATGCTTGATGACACGACTCTCTGTTTCACAAGCAAATCAAAATTGATTCTGGAACAGCAAAGTTTTGTTGAGATCAACAACTGCGTCCCAACATTTTCAAACAGCCTCAATCTTAAGACAAATTCTGCAAAATCTAATTTTCTAAATTTTGCTTTGCGATCAGTAGACAGGCATGACGAGCCAGCTGTTATGTTGGCTGACACAATGCTGGGAAGAAGTCTACTGCTCGAAATTCCTGGGAATATACCTAGATCGAGGGTTGACTTGGAATAAATCACATCGATTCACGTTTGCTCCAAATTGGCTTCAGGCATTTATGTTTTGAGGTCTCTAGCCAAATACTGCCCTATTCAGGTTCTAATGATGGCGTATTTTGGGCTTGATTTACCCCCATCTCTCACTTACGGGTTGGTGTTGTGGGGAGCTTTGTGCAAACAATCAATTTATGAGAGTGTTCAAGCTGCAAAAACAAGCGATCCGCATTATCGCTCTGTTGAAATTTAGAGAGTCGTGCAAGGAAGAGCCTTCAAAAATTTACAACTGTTGACGCTGCCCAGTCCTCTACATCTTGGAAACAACTCTGTTTTGTATGTCTAAATGTACCATGACGAATGGCCGGGACATACATGCGTAATGAGAGACTAGAGGCAGAGATAACTACCGAACTGGTAGGCACAGAAACGGTGGTTTATGAACGCTTGCCTTCACAGGCAGGTGTTTCATTTCGTCAACAAATTACCAAATTCAATAAAAAACGCTCCAACGCCCAAGGTGTTAAAGACTCGTTTGAAACGCTTTTTAGTGTCACAAGCATTTTTATAATGTAGAACGAGTTTTTAGCATTTGATTGGGAGACCACCAATTAAAAAGACTGACTGAATCCGTCGCTGGAAGTGGGAATCATTGGCGAATGAATTGATTGTATGTAAATTTGTAAATTGTATGTCTGAATGAGATCTATTGTGGGGTGTATGACAAAATTCTAGCAAGTAAAAAGTTGACTTTTGCCATGCATTATAGAATGTTCCGGGCAATAAAAATCTGATTTGATTTGATCCCCACAATCCCAGCGCATGCGCCGCTTTTTGTTTTAGAGCCTTCAGTAAACCATTCAAGCTCTGCTGGTGGAAGAGGTATCCTTTTCACCGACCAATCGTCCCTAGGAGGTATTACAATCCTTAAGGGTTGGTCAATGGAACATTTTTGTGGCATCTAATTATAGATCATGTGCAGTGCATCCCCCTGAATCACGATGCTAATTCTACCGTGCCCACCGCTGCAGCCCAACCAGAGTCCCGCTTGCTGAAGACAGTAGGCACTCCTCCTGACTATAGCCCGAATAACAATGTCCAGGGGAGCGAGGTCTAGGCAACAATCTAGAGTTGCACACGGCGCACTAGGAAAAGCCCCAGTGATAGCAAGGCAAGCCATCTTTTGGATGGCAGTCTGACAGCTACCGCCATCTTGGCCTCCGTTTTTCGCCACCAGACAACAGCCCCATACATTAGTGCAGGTCTGACTACGGAAACATAGAGACAATGCAAGCCTCTGCTTAAGTCCCCAAGACCCACCTATCACGCGTCTGCATTGAATTAAAGACCATTCCCCTCTGGCGATAACCCTTTCTAGATGAGGTCCCCCGTTTAGGACCCTATCTAGGATCACGCCCAGGTACTTGACTTCGGACTTCAGCTCACTGGAAGAACCTCTGGGTAGAAATGGACCAATATTCTCCAACTGAAGCCTCCTGGTAATGACAACCACAGCAGGCTTGGTGGGGTTGACAGTAAGGCCCACACCATCACACCAGTTTCCCACCATGTTTAGAGCAATATTGGTCAGTTCCGTGACATTTGTGTTGAATTTGCCACTCAAAAGAATCACAATATCATCTGCGTACCCCTGTGCAAAGACACCACTACTGTTCGAAGACATGAGCAGGTCGTCCACAACTAGGTTCCACAGGGGAGGAAAAAGGACGCCACCCTTGGGACAGGCCCTCGTAATCCTTTCACTGACACTTGCTCCCATAAGGGTGGTGACAGCTACCCTGTCTGTGAATAAGGCCCTTATCCAGTCATATACTGTATTTGACCATTAATACGACGTCTGGAGACCGCATTAATAATCGCCTAAGTGCCCGTATTGTGAAAGGCTCCTTCGATATCCAAAAAGGCACCTATGGCTACCTCTTTTGCTGCCAGCGTCTTCTCAATCCTGTATACCAATTGATGTAGGGCCGTGTCGCATGATCTTCCTGGAGTATAGGCATACTGATTTGGATGTACAATAGTCCAGTCTCCATTGTCTTTTAAGTCAGAGATTTAAAAAATATAGATAATGCAAAGCGCATTAAACAGCTGGTCCTAATCGACAGTTTATGGTCGATGTCCTGCACGCGTAAACATCGTCCCAAAGAGAATCCACGAAGGTAGAAAAAATTTAAAAAATTTCATTAATGACAGTTTTTAAGATTATAAGTAAGTACTTAATTGGTTTATGTTAACGTAAAACCAATATAATGAGTTACGACAACTGAGTTGAGTTTTTATGGATACGACTGTGTTCCGAACGTTCGACAAACCAACTGATACGGAAAATAAGTATTTAATGTGCAAAAAAAAAAAAAAAAAATACGGCTAATGTTTAAGCAACTTTAACTATATTCTCATTATCAATACACGACCACAGAATGTGTCCTCATCAACATGCATGAATATGGAAATTGCTAGCCCACCGAGCATGCATTAGTGCTTGGGCTGGCGAACCGTAATTGTGTGATTACTTTCTCCAACTTTGTTCTACTCTGCTATCACCACATAAGCATTTATTGTTCACATCCCTATTCATTTCTCTTAACCTAAGTAAACTGTCTAAATAAAAATATGAATAACTGATCATATACAGTATATATATATGATCATATATATTTTTATATACAGAAACATTTATAATAATTATATTATAAGCGTAATGCTGTGAATGTAGATCCTACCTGTAGTATTTTACTATTTTATGGTTTCTGAATGATTGTTAAAGATTGTGCAAAAGATAAGTTTATTGATAGATACATTATAAAAATAGCTGTTACAGATGCATTTTAGTTTAGAAAGCGAAGGAAAACGGAGAGAATGTTAAATTTAGAATGGATACATATTTTACGCTATTAGCAACATTGCAGTCATGTTACATTACTGTACAATACTTATACATTCTCAATTTTGTTATAGATACGTACATATTGCATATAACCATTAAACGTGAGTAGACTTGTAAGAAACATAATTATCAAATTTGAAAAATATTTACTTGGTATTAGATTTAGCTGAAAATAAAAAAATGCATATACACAGGCCAGGTCGCTAGTATATTAAGAAATTTCACGTAAATTAATTTGAATAGCAACTAATTTAATGTGGATGACATTGTGGTAAAACATACAAAAATATGAAACATACGAACTCAATACTAGTAAAGGTGAACCAGAAACTCGCGGTAACAAAGCAACGTTTATGCTGAGAGCTTCCTGATATTTCAAAGCTGGGACTAAACAAGATCAATTTAAATTTGCTTTGAAATATTAAAAATCTTTGCTTGTCCCTTAGATAGTAGGATATCACAGGGAATATAATTAAAGTCCAATGCTTTATATTTTGTACGTTCTCAGTAAAATAAATAGAGTTCAAAATAATTGGAATTAATAAAACGAATTAGCCAATTATGGAATAGAAAATATGGTTGTTGTGGTTCTTGATTGAAGAAACTGTATATAAGATAACATTTGACTAATTGTATCAATGCATCTTCAATATTTTCTCTTATACTAGTAATAACTAACACAAGGGGTATTTTTTTCTTTTTTTATTCGAGGATAGTAAGTCGGATGACCCCAGGTATGAATATGATATGGTTTAAAACAAGTAGGCTAAATTAATGATATTTGAAAAATGCCTTAATTGTGACACACGTATTACTTATAAACATGTTTTTAAAGATTTATTAGGTTTTAAAATATATTAAAATAACGACACGCTTTGGTAAGGTAAACTCAATTCCTATAAAAATTGTGGGTAGCTTTATAAGCTATTTTATTAAGCTACGGGGTATGTTCAGAATGTAACGGGAGTTATAACTTGTTGAAAAAAATATTGATTTATTCGTCTACATTATTGTTGTCACCTTCAAAACAGTCTCCAATAAATATTATGCACTTGTTGCAGTGCTTCTCCTAGTCCTCGAAACACTTCTCAAACTCAATCTTTGGGATAGTCTTTGCTCTTTCAGCGATGAACCTTTAATGTCGTCTATTCTTGTTAAACGAGGGCTTTTTAAGGTTATATTTATTTTTGGAAATACAAAAGTAACACAAAGCCATCTCTGGAGAATATGGATGCATTATAATACTGTTTTAATCCAAACATTCACGAACTAGCAATGGAGTGTGAACAGGTGCAATGCCATGGTGGACAAGCTATGATTTGGTTTGGCACAAAACTGTCTAATTTTCCGGATTGCTGCACGCAAAGTGCGTTGAACTTGTAAGTAGTACTCCTGCGACATGCCGTAGACTTCATCAGCCGTGCCGCACAGCTGTCAGACATGCGCTGAATGGATTCTCACTCGTCGAGCCTTTTTCAGCCTTAACGATCTAGAACGCCTCCACTGCCTTATATAGCCTTAGTTTTGACATCATATCCATAAAAACCCATGTTTCGTCACTTGTTATAACATGTTTCATGTTTATTATGCATTGTCATTACTTTATTTAGTGATTGCTAAGTAACTTCCATTCGCCACTATTTTCGATCAAAATTCAACAATTTTGGAACAAATTTTGCTGCCACATATTTCATACCAAAAAGCATTCAAATATGTCATTGCATGAGTCAAATGATATGCCAACACCATCTGCGACAACTCTAATCGTAATATGGTGATCGTTCATAACCACTTCTTTAACTTTTTTTACGTTTTCATAAGTTGACTGGCCATCTTTGAAAATTTATACCACTCGTAAACACTTGTTTTACTCATAGGCCCTCGGTAACGTTTCCCACACTTTGATACAATTTATTTCATTTTTAAATCATAATTTTATAAAATTTGTTTTATAAAATCTCTGAGTTAATACAACAAGTCCAACCCTAGAAGCTGCCGTTGAAAAATTAAACAATGAATACAGCTGGAAATTGTATTATCCTTCAGGATTATCAGTACCAGCACAATAAAACGGCCTTGACAGGCGGACTCTCGAAAGCCGCGGAACATAATAATTCCTATTACTTTTTGAACACCCATTGTATACGTGTTCTACTTCGCATGTAAAAATGTTATATGATTGAACCCAGCTCGTTCAAAGATTTATTCATTTTGCGATTTTCTCGTTGCTATCATAGTTACCCATAAAACCAGTGTAAAATCATCCGCTAACGCTCAGTGGAATGGGTATACTGTTGGCGAGAGAAAAGAAGAGACCTGGCCCGTGCCGGCGCACAGCTGTGTACTAGTGTGTTGCCGCGCGGTAATTTCAGGCGCTTCGCCCCACAGCCAACCCTGCGAATTGTTTATCATAGCAATGGAACAGTGAAACAATAATGGAATTACGAAACAAGGCGCGGCAACATACTAGTAGTAGCGCCTGCAAATTTCAGATAGGCCAGAATCCAGGTCTCTTCTTTTCTCTCGCGATCAGTAGATATCTGCACTATAATATAATAATAATAATTATTATTATTATTACAATTATAACAAAAACACAACAACAATAATCACAATCATAATAATAATTCTTTATTATGAATCGCAGTAGAAACAATTTAAAACATTGTATTGCTAACGTAATTTTATAATATTAATTAAACAATATATAAAGTAAACCTATCTTAAGTTATCATAGGTAAATTTCACACATTAATGTGTGGACCAATATATTCGTATTTTGCATCCTTCGGATGTCAGAAAAGGAGAATTAAATAATAATACAATGCTATTTTTCTTCCCAGCGACCCATTTTAAACTCATTAACAGAGTAAAATGCCTTTTACAATAAATGTCTTAATTGACGTTTGAATTATTTGGATTAATTGATTCGTTTGGGATCTCCAGGGAGCTTATTGATTATCTTGACACCAACTTGAGACGGCAAGTGTTCGAACACAGTTGTTGTATGATGTTCAGTTTTTACTTAAGTTGTCTCTCCCTCTGGTCTCGTATTGGTGGACGTCCCGGCCCTAAACTAGTTCACATTTGAATCAGCAGTACAGGGTGACATCGAGAATATGGAGGCTTGGTAAGGTCAACAATTCAAGCTCCCTGAATAAAATATTAAACAAATCTGGAAATTATCTTTATTGCTTTTTTGTGTTCAAAATACTCTATGAAATTTGTGTTTACAACAGCTGCCCCATAGTCTCAAACCGTAGGCCAGATGTGGATGCACTATGTCAAAGTAGGAACAAATAGCAGAATTTTGTTAGATTGCGTAAAGCATAAATGCCCGAGGCAACATTCAGCAAACTCTGTCGATGTGATAGATTCAGATATGATTCAGCCGCCATCGTAATAGGTCGGTATTCGGCTTTTTGTTGACGGAGACAACATTTGATTACGTTATTTTTGGCATAATCAGTTTTCAGATTTATCTTTTAAAAGTGCTCGATGCATGCGTTTAATTCAATAAAGGCTTTGATCACAAGGTCTTGTTTCGTTTTTAGTCTGATGTAGAGAGTCGTATCGTCCACATATTTAATTCATAAATTAGTCCATTTTTAATTTATGAATTCAATCTGTTGATGTCAATGACAAAAAGTATGGGCCCTACAACTGAACCTCGTGGGACTCCATAGGGCATTTTTACTTTGCCTAACAGGGCGTTCGCGATCTGCACACACTGCTCTCTGCCACTGAGGTATGACGAATGCCATTTATGCGGCTGACCTCGGACACCAGATGCCTATAACTGATGCAACAGTGTCCCATGATACACACAGTGAAAGGCCTTTCAAAGGTCGAGAAATATGCTGAGCACGTGTTCTCGCCTGTCCAAGCCATCGATTTGTTTTTCCTGAATTCAAACCGTTCAGGTTAAGAATTTCAAACTGTTCAAGAAAAACTTAAAGCCTTCTAATGAATACATTCTTGCAAATTTTGCTCGTGACCGGAAGAATGGAAGCAGGACGATGGTTACTTTCGATGCAAGGATCATCCTTTTTGAAGATCGGAACCACTCTTGCTGTCTTCAAAGTTAAACGGAAAACGACTTGGGGGAAGGAAAGGTTTATCAATTTAGTAAATGGCGTCAAAATGTGCTTGAAGCAAAGCTTAATCAGCTACACTGACATTCCGTTGATATCTCTGGACTTTTTCGGCTTGAAGTCCCTCAAGACGACCGCCACCTGCACCTCCTCCACAGGAGACAGAACCATAGAATATACCGGTCTCAGTAGTAAAATGTTTGATAGGTTTGTCACTTAGGAGAGATGGGCTAAGTACAGTTACTGTTGAGAAAAATTATTGAATTAGTTAGCCACTTAAAAGAGATCGTCTATTATTTTACCGTAACATTTTTAGCTTCGGATTAGAATTTTTGAGTAGTTTGTTTGTAATGCAACGTTTTTTATTCTTTCCTATGCACTTTTTGAAAAATTTTCTGAGTTGTCATTTTTTTCGGTTTTTAATTCCTTGCGATAATTTTGTTTCAAATGTTCTATACACATCTTTTTACTCTTCGTTATAATATTTTAAATGAATTTAATGTAAAACTTGAGCTTTTTTCGTAAGTAGAAAATATAAAACTCAATACAGCTTCAGAATGAGCAGAGATGAAAAATTTCAAGTTTATACGTCAGTTCGTTTTTGATTTAACGTACAGATAAACAAACATACAGAAATGAAATGATTTCCATTCTCGTCGTTAACGCTTAGAAAATTAAATCTAATAACTTGTACAGGTCAGGCAGAACAAAATAATTTTAACATACAAAGTTAGATATTTGGTTAACAATGTTCGGTGTATGCGCAACTCCCATAAATAGGTAACACTTTTGTAATTACCAAAAGTTACGTGTAAAAAAGTTAAAAAAATAATTTTTGCAAAACGTCCTTATTTAAATTTATTACATTGTAAAGAAAAAAAATTAGTTAATATATATGAGGGAGTGCCGATGGCCGAGCGGTCTAAGATGCTGGACTTTGAGTCTGTGTTAGAGATAGCCCAAGTTCGAATCCTGTCTGTGACCCTTGCACTTTTTATCAGTACCATCGACCTTGTACTGTATCGACTCTCTGTTTGATTCTGTTTGATAATATCCTCGCACAGCCCAGAAGCCCATGAGAACGGGCAGAATAAGGCATGAAATGTAATCGGCTTCTCCTTAATATATATATCTTGTCGTTTTTGAAAAATGTTGGGTACGATGTTATGGTAGTAAAATGCAGTTATATAACGGTGGTAAGTGTACATAACCATGAAACCTTCAGTCATTGTAACCTCAACAATTGTTTATTAATTGTTGGTCTATTTTTTATCTGTATGTTACTATTGGTAGTTAATAGGTTATAAAGCATAGTCCTTGCCTTTTATTGATAACAAGTCTCCAAATATGCATGGAAATTTCCAAATGGATTTAAAAACAAATGTTAGTAATTGTATGAATATTCTGTAACTAAAAAGGAGCGTGGGACGAGAACTGATAAATTAAAAGAGAGTTGAAATAAAACTGTAGCATTTTCAGGATTAATGATTCACCATGAATCAACGGTGCGTTCTGTGTGTCTGCTGCATGTTATTTTCAACGCTTTTCGCATGTGAAACTTTCAAATATTGTAACATAGGCTATCAATTTAATTTCAATAACTTACTTCAAACTCAAGTATTTAAATAAAAGTTATTAAGTAGCTTTATTTGTATAACTTTGTTCTTGAATCTCTAATATTCCACGTTTTTATTAACATTATTCTCTCTCTCTCTCTCTCTCTCTCTCTCTCTCTCTCTCTCTCTCTCTCTCTCTCTCTCTCTCTCTCTCTCTCTCTCTCTCTCTCTCTCTCTCTCTCTCTCTCTCTCTCTCCTCTCTCTCTCTCTCTCTCTCTCTCTCTCTCTCTCTCTCTCTCTCTCTCCCTCCCTCCTCTCTCTCTCTCTCCTCCTCCCTCCCTCCCCCTCTCTCTCTCCCTCCCTCCCTCTCTCTCTCTCCCCCCTCCCTCCCTCCCTCTCTCTATCACTATCACTCTCTTATATATATATATATATATATATATGTATGTATATATGTACATACAGTGTTTTTCAATATTTTTAACGAGGATATCCTGCAAAAACTTAAAGAAAGGCTACAGCTCAATTGAAGAAACTTTTATAATCATAAATATCTTTACAAGTATGATTATGAAAATCCTAAATTAATCCTAATTAATTTGCCAACGATATCCTGGCCTCTACTAAATGAATAACATATATAAAACTTAATGCAAAATTCTTCATTGATAGACCCATTTAAAAATGTACTCTACATATTGTTTTTAAAAGCCCTCTTATATTGAAGGATATGGTATCGAAACCAGAATTATCTGCTGATTCTCATAGAGAAGCTTAATTCAACGCAGCACAGCCATGTAACAAATCATGATGCATGGTATGTTAGCAAATCGAAGAGTCATCAATTCTTTTAAGCAATCAACTAACAGTCTACAAAATTATTGGTGATTTGACATGTGAAACGACATACATTGTTTACTAAATCGAATGTAAAAATGTAAAAGGCTGAAACACTGCTATTAGCTCTACAACAGTCTGAGAATAGGGGCGGTGATCATTATGATTTCAAGCATAACACAACCATTGGTCATTCATGAGTAGATGCATAATGAAGCTTATGAAAAATTGATACAAAGTGTAACAGATACGTTAAAATTTATAAATCTGGAACAAGCATATCATAAAATCAAATTTCCTTATTGATTAAATCTTTGGTAATGAATTAATATCATCTGAACACACAAACATAATTTTGTTTACTTGTATTTGTTTACTTTATGTTTCTGGTTATATATTTCTTTCTGTTACTGATCCAAATCATAGATTTTTGCTTACAACTGGTCTTGTAATGGAAAATAGGCAAATGCTAAATAACACTAACTTTTGCATTTTAAAAATAGGCATTGGTAATGAAATAAATATTCTGTTACTGGAGGACGATTCAACCACATCTGGTTTATGCAAACAGAGACAAAACACAGAACCAGGAGATTTTCAGAACTAATGAGTAGTCATAAATCAGCAGAGCGTTGTTTGCTCAACTGCACGTTATTTTCATTGTCTTTTCAGATGAACAATTTTGTAATATCAGAATACAACTTTTATTTCTATTATGATTTAAAACCTTCAATATTCTTATTATTTTTTGAGTGGTATTATAACGGATGATTCGGTTTTCGTAAAAGATTTTATTGTCCTATAAAATGTACATTGTTGGTGATGAAGAGTGTAATTTTCAGTATCAGTTTTTAGTTTTTAATATTTTTTCTTTCTACTTGTGAAATTAATCAATACGTATTTTTAATATGGTGATGTGATTCATGTTATATTATCTTTATAAAATTAGTCTACGGTAGCTAAAAGATGGCATTCCAAAGAATTTATTAATACAGTAAAATCAGTAAGAATTTTAGATTTTATTAAGAAAACAATGCCATAAAAAACTGCTAAAGTCCATAAAAAGTACTTTCAAAGAAAGATAAAATCATAATGAATAATTACATTAGAAAAAGATTTCGGTAATAGCATACGTTATTAAAATATACGTAATATAAGATATATTGTCGTTTATAATCTTTTGAAGATTATCTCAAACATCGCAAGTAAAATACATAAAAAACTGTAGTCTCGTTTCACCTAAAATGGTACAAACTGCAACAATAGCAAAAAGCAAATTAAAAGTATAGTAGAAATTTAGAATGAAATAAGAATTTGTAATAACAAAACATTAAGAAACCTTATAATTACTGTACAGGTATAACAGATCAACTATTTGAAAAGTTTACATATTTTGAAACTTATTCAAGACTAATATACAAATAAAGTTAATATTGATTTAATTAATAATTAAGTGCAACTTTAATTTTCAAATAAAAGATGATATATAACTAAAAATGGCGTTATAAAAAGTATAAAATGTATGAATTTAGAGGGGTGATGGAATAACATAAAATTAAAGCAATTTTTTTTAACCTAAGTTCGAGTTTTAAACAAACTACAGAAAAGTTTCACTCCAAAAGGAGAGGAGAAGTCAGTGTCAAGTATTTTGAAAGATTTAAGTATTTTAACACTCCTTTTGGTATTAAATTAAAATGATCTTCGTGGAGTATTGTACAACTCCTGTTATAATGTTTACTGCATTAGTACGATATCTAAAGCTTAAATATACAACCAAATATCAAGAAAAAGTTAGTCGGAGTAAGTCAAAAATGAAGTAAAAAAGAAGAATGGTCTGCACGAGGGTTATTGTTTAGTTTTCGTTAATTAACTAGCAAAACAGCCGAAAAATTAAACATGTCTGGGTTGATCCACAAAGAAAGCAACTGCAACCTCCAGCAAAATACAAACATATCAACGTACAGCCACAATGAGGATGGTCTGACATATTTCATATAGCAAAAGGCAAAACGAGTTTATGTCTGTTTGAAAGGGGCGTTTATGATCATACAAGGAGTTGGACCAGTTTGATAAAAGCATGAGTATAATCTCGCTGGTTCAGGTATTGTTGTTCCGAAAATTGTTGCAATGGTTGATCACTTGTTCGCCAGCATCTGTTCAGTGGTTATGTGATCATAAATAGGGTTTTATTGATTGTTCATTATCAAACTCACTACAATTTATTGGTAAAGTAGTTAATGAATCCTAAGAGAGAATAGTAATATTCTTTAAACATTTATATTGAAACGAATGATTTGTGAATAAAAATCACAAATCATTTTATTTTACATTTACATCAATAATTTTCAATTATTGATGTTGAATTGAAAACCTTTAAATCACAGAACGATGAGGCTTTCTGGGCAAATAAACCAGTGATGTTTTTTGTGCTTTTGTGTGAAAATCTGCAATATTCCATTCGTTTTTTTAGTTGCTCAAAAGTTTAAGCATCGTATTGTAATAAAGGCCTAATAAAGGGTTATTAGCTGATAACCCTTTATTAGCAGATACTCGATGAGAGCTCTGTTTCACTCATTGTCATCACAGATTATATCGCTAAATTATAGTGACAGCTAAATAGGTATAACATTTGTCACAGAAAGCTATATTAAGCGAAATAGTTTTTTAATATATATACATTTTATATATATATATATATATATATATATATATATATAAGCAGATGCTGCTCGCTATATTATACACAGGCAATCTTTTGCTTGGATTTTTGGATTCAAGTAAAAGCTCAATTAGGTCGTGGAAAATGTTTTTTTCAGATTGGGTGACGTATTGTTTTTTTTTAGATAATCCAAGAATAACCTTAATGTTCAGGTTCAAATGCAGAAATCACATTTTGAGTATTTAAACTGAATACCTTTACGAAAACTAGTTCAATTACAAGTTCGACATGTTACATTTTACATTTGCATGTTTTTAATAATAATCGACTTTTCAGAATCCATATAGGTACATATCAAGTTGAAATTGAATATCAATAATTTTGGCTTATAATAACGGATTTATACTGATTATGGTACTTAGGTGTAAAAGCGGTGAGAAATAAATATATAATAAAAGTATTTATTTGTTTCATTATTCCAATTTGTTTTGTTACAACTGTATTTGAATTTATTTTATTGTTACTTCACTGGTTGAGTTAGAATGAGTTTTATGTAGGAAAGAATCATGAAAAAACATAACTTAATCACTACATTAAAAAAAACCAACCAATACTTAAAACTTATATTTTAGTGAGGACTTTCGATAGTAAGGCTATCTTCGTCAGACACATTTCAAAAGTAAATACTAAAAGTATTGGTTTTAAGTACTTTTAGTTTTAAGTATTGGTTGGCGTGTTCTAAATGTAGTGATAGAATTAACAATAGCCAATACAAGCTCCATCTTCAACATGAAAAAACATGTTTAAATTTAACACCATTATGTGAAGGGTGTGTTGGTTTCTGTGTTGTTTATTTTTATTGCAATTGGATGTCTAAAGTATGACAGCCATTGAGATTTGTGAAAAATGGCATTTTAATCTTTAATCAACAATTTAGATTAAACTGCAAGCACTTTATCTAATTAGTTTTATCTGGCAAAAATATCCATAGATAAGAGTCATGTTATCAAATCGTCAAAGCAGGGCACTATCTGACAAGTGTTGCTCAACTCCTTATCTTCCACAAATTAATTGCTTAAAACTGATGTGATATGGAACACTCTAATACTGGTGATTACATTTATACATTAAGTAATAATATTGTAAATGAATCGGTAAATGCATTCAGCGAGATTGTTTTCAATGTTCAAAATTAACTTCAGAGAAACGCTTCAGTACACGCTCGCATACGAAAGGCAAAACACTCACTCGTTTCTAACTTTCCAACTTCCCAATATGTCAGTAAGCTGAAATTTGCCACGCTCATGCCTCATGACTGAGATAGAAAAACTGAAGTATTGTTATTAAGATAAAACAGTTGTAGGACTTGAGATGGGGTTGCAACCCTTATAGTACAGGAGCTAGCAACGTTTTCGAGAGATAATTTCAAGTCAGCTGATTTTTTGATATGCTGTCTTTCTTGCTCTTTCGGTTGGAGTCCGGGCTATATGGCTGGCGGTAGTGGTTGCATTTATTAATGCGCATCTTACCTGCACAGGTAAAATTCCTGGAGTTTAAAAGAATTTTTTTATGCGTAATTTTCATATTTTTATATTATGTTATTTAAACATAAAATAACCTAAAATTAATTTGCCAGATATTAATTCGATTGTTAAATATTAAATATAAATAAAAAAGTAATGAAAAGTAATGCGGTATGACGCTTGTGGTTGGAGAGAGACAGTTTGAAGTGCAAGAGAGACAGAAAGCGACGGCAGCGCTTCGGCAAATGGACAACAATACATCGTGTCAGTCTAAAGTCACATGTTTGTGTTGTGTTTGTGTTATTTGTGATGTTTATTTATTAATTTCGCTACAATGGCCAGTGGTAAAATGAAATGTGTTTTCTGTAAAGGACATAAATATAAAATAATTCTTTTCGTGATTGATTTAATTGAAGAAGTGCCAGGAAGTTTTGAATATACGTTTAAAATACAAATTAAAGTACAGTGACATTGAACTGCCTACTGAAATAAATGAGACAGATAGATACCACAGACAATGTTATAGCAGTTGTACAGCTTTAATGGCAAAATACCGTGATCCATCGACTGAAATAGATAGTACCAGTAAATCTATTCCACATAATTTGTCATCAAACACTCCAGCAAATATCAGTGATACTATTACGAGTAACACAAGCAGTGAAATCGTAAGTGAGATGCTGCTTCAAGTTTAATTCATCAGACAACATCCCATGATCTTGAACTGAGTTTTTAATAAAACAATAATACCGGAAGATGCTGGTGAAAATGCAAATAATCAGTGTATGTCAGGACATCCTAACCCAAGTTTTAACGATGAGGTGCTTTCAGAGGATGCAGCTGTAAGTTTAGATAGTCAGAGAATGCTTGGAGATATTGCTTCCAGCTCTCTTAGCAATTTGAGTATCAACGCAAATAACGTTTGTGATAATTATCCTGACGCAAATATTGAATGTGTTGAGGCAGGTCGACAATTCAAAAATGTTTGTTTTAATTGTGATAAAGATCGTAAACAACAAAAGGAAAACAACAAAATCTTCATTCATCAAAAGATGCAAAACTTTATCAAAAAATTACTGAGTGGATGGAGAAACTTAATAATGATGTGTTGTTACAAAAATTAATGATTTAAAATCTACAAATAGACCAGTTTTTTATCATTATTTGTGTGAACTAAATTATTTAAATGAGTATAATATTGTTTCAGACATTTCATGTACTTCTTGGCATAAAAATCGTAATATCCATAAAGAAATTTTCAATCATATTGTATCAGCAATAAACGAAGAAGGTTTAATGAAAAAAATTGTGTATCGCTATCATCTCTTTGTGAT
Source organism: Homalodisca vitripennis (assembly GCF_021130785.1). Classification (NCBI taxonomy): domain Eukaryota; kingdom Metazoa; phylum Arthropoda; class Insecta; order Hemiptera; family Cicadellidae; genus Homalodisca; species Homalodisca vitripennis. The sequence goes on along the minus strand of NC_060213.1, from coordinate 99,809,967 downwards.
ATGTACAATAATGAGTTAAAGTATGAGCAGAAATTTCAGCCTTAGACAGATCTAAGTTTAATAACTAATCATTATCTGGAAGAAAAAATACAAAAGTATTTCAAGAAAAATATCAAAATTATATCGAAGCAAAAGAAAAAAATTATTATTCATAAGGATTGTAGTTTATTATAAGATGATCTAACAACACTTGAAGAAAACGACCTTATTGATAAAGTCGCGTTAATATTACGAAATACAATTTTGGAAATTGAAAAATCAAAATTACCATCAAAAATTAAAACAAATGACTTGATTAATGGTCAATGCGTGATTCCTGATAAATTATATCGATTCTTCAAGGCATTTATTGGGGGAAAGATATTAGACGCAGAGATGGTTTAAATTGTAATAGATTGAGTTCTTCAATGGCTGCTGATGCAATTGTTTGTGTTAGTAATGGTACCGTTAAACCATCCAAACACATTACTCTTTGTATGACTATAAAAAGCCTCACAAGTAGTAAGAAAATAATAAATATTTTAAAGAGATTTGGACATTGCTGTAACTATACTACTCTAGAAGAATTGGAAACAGAAGCAACTATCTCATCAGTACATCGAACACATTTTAATTTTTATGTTAAAATTTTTTCATCCCAAGTTGTATTTACAAGAACAAGCGTAAGTAATGTATTTTTGCAACTATTTTTTGTCTCATTCTTAAAAATTTCTGTTATACACTAGCCGAAGCGCTGCCGTCGCTTTTTGTCTCTCTTGCACTTCAAACTGTCTCTCTCCAACCACAAGCGTCATACCGCATTACTTTTCATTACTTTTTTATTTATATTTAATATTTAACAATCGAATTAATATCTGGCAAATTAATTTTAGGTTATTTTATGTTTAAATAACATAATATAAAAATTACAGACATTCAAAAATACTTTGAATTTTTTATTAAAAAAAAAATTTCGCGTATGGGACATAATTAACAACAGTAAAAATGTCTGGCAATAACAAATTAATGTTTGGTAGATCTATATAAAGGGATAAAATTGAAAATTACGCATAAAAAAATTCTTTTAAACTCCAGGATTTTTATCTGTGCAGGTAAGATGCGCATTAATAAAAACAATCACTACCGCCAGCCAGATAGCCCGGACTCCAACCGAAAGAGCAAGAAAGACAGCATATCAAAAAATCAGCTGACCTGAAATTCTTGTTTTAGAAACGTTACTAGCTCCCGTACTATTAGGAAACCTATATTATTATTAGCGTATCGATTTTGTAGGAAGGAGAAATCTGCCACGTTTGTATATTATATTTGAATTGAATTGAAAACAACTTTATTAATAAAAGTACAGTGCCTGCACATTAAATGGTGTCATATTGATAAAAAGTTGTTTTTTTACCTATAGTTACATAACAATAATTAATAAACATAAGTTACAACAAATTAACAGAGTTTTCTTTTTAAAATCGGTACTTCCTGTTATTAAATAAATCCTGAAAACTATTCTTTCTAATTCTGAAAGTTTCAAATATACATTTTTTAAGGTTTCTTTTACTGCCATAAAGAGTTTTTAATTTTTAATTGCAGTGTTGGTAATTTACTTACGTATTTAGTCACAAATAGGATGTCTCCTTCTTAAAAAATTCTAACGTTTGCGCCTCTATGGATATGTTATGTTTATAACAATTCGAACACCCACAGTTAGAACTCTTTTGTGTAAAGGATAGCTTAGTTGTAAAGCGTGTACACTGTCATTATTCCCAATTCGAGGAATCTTATCCTTCACTAATCCATTCCGATTTACACCTAAAATTAGACGTATAGCACGTTTCTGTAATAAAAGTATTCTATTTAGATTTAATCTTGAAGTAGCTCCATAGTTCCAAAAAAATCACGGAATTAATATATTGCAAAATAAGGAACCATAATGCCGTGATCGGAGCAGAGAATAGGCATTGTATAAATTACAAACAATCCAAAAGGCATCTTTATAAAAACGTGGTCAACATGTAGATCCAAAAATAATTGTTTATTAAGTGTTAATTCAAATTTTGGTTGAGTCTACTGATGTTAATAATTTATCTTTAAACATTAAACTAGGTTCTAACAATGGTTTTCAATAATATGTGGAAAGTATTATAACATTTGTTTTAATTGACTTGCTAATAATTGATTATCTTATAAACAAAATTCCTTAGTTTCAGTGTTATGCAGTTTTTATCCGTTTAATAACTAAAATATGTTATCACCATCTTATCAAACAGTTCGAAAGTGTTTTATACACTACATGTTTTAGAACTATCATTCTATCATCAGGTAGTTGAAAATAAAAAAAAGGTTAAATGTGTTCTAGATTGGGTTGCCAAAGTTTAAACATTTAAAATCACACAAATACAACAAAAACAAAAATAAATAACAATAAACGACATACTAATGAAATATCATCAATCCTTATTGAAATCTGAGGAATTTTTATTTGAGGAGAAAGATTAGAAACGTTACCTAGAATATTTTGGAACTTAGGAAAATATTAGTTTTGTGTTATTAAATCCATATGTAACGGACTCTAAATAGCTGTATTTGTTGCAGTACAAACCTGGGAACGTTTAATCCGTGTTATTTGGTAATACCTATCACTGAAAATTAAAAATATTACATTTTATGCCCAAAAAGTTCATACTAATTGCACCACAGAGACACATAAACAATTGTGCCAACGGAGCAAAAACTTTGTATATAAAATGTTTTAAGGTGTCGTAAAGACTACTTAAAAATCTATCTTATCTTATCTTACAAAACTACTGATAATGCATTTAGCACCATTCGTTGTATTATCTTATCATCTGAAATTTCTCCAATCTGTAAATTATGTGATATATGAAAAGTTACTTTTTACATTTATTCCACCAACCCCCCTGAGCACCATACAGCCAAATTTTTGTTTCTTATTTCTTTAATTATCCTGTCCAACCTAGTCACCAGAGGAGTACCTTCATATTCTTCACCCAGCTAACTTGAATATTTATTTAGTTGTAATACTGTAGAACAACAGTATTACAACTACTACTATACACACACTGCAGTACTATATCCTACTACAGTATTGTTCTACTGTTGTAGAATTCGAACCACTTATGTACTGGAGAAACTGTATTAGCGGATAGATAAGGATGACTATAGAATTATATTGAGTATTATATGATTATATAATAGTAGAAATAAAAGTATTAGGAAACTAAATAATCATTTAAAAGATCTGAATTCTAACTTACGGATGCTGACAACGACGTCATATAACATGTGTAAGGAAATCCATGATGCAATGAAAACGCTACCTATTTTCTAAAGAATGTTAATCTTACTACAATTGATTAGTACTTTGCTACGAAATGATAATACAAACATATAAATTACTAAGTACAATGGTTTTTCCCGACTTATATGTTCACTATGACGTTTGAAAATGGGTGAGGACTATTATTGTACATATTTACTACACAGTACATTTTCACAACATTTTATATTTTTCCCACATTAAATCGTAGACCAAGTATTGCCTTAAAATTTTCACTAATGTAAATTTCAAAGTGTCTAAGTGCAAGGATAAAGAGAGAACTGTTAAAAGTGGTTTTAGTGATAGCTGTATAGAGTTACATAAAAGCGGCGGTTGTACAAAGCCTTTAGTGCAGCCGTTGTAAACTCGACAACTGTTGCAGCTTCGATCGCGCAGTATTGGTGGGCGATATCCGACTGAATACGTTATTGTATATTTCATTTTGATCGTTTATTTATTTTTTGAAGGAAAGGGTGATCTGATCTCCTTTAAATACTTTGTCTGGCTTTCCTCGTTAGACACTGGCCTGTACAAGGATTTCATTAAACAGAATACGGAGGAGAGTACAGTATAAGGTCGGTGACACTGATAAAGAGTTGAACGGCAGGATTTGAAACCACGGCATGTCTTTACTCAACGTCCGTCGTCTTAGACCTCTCTCAAACTGGCTTCACTATATTATAGAGTACACTAATCTTTCAGAACTAACCTATAAAAACGCCTACAGTAACATAAGGCACATTGAAACAGATGCTAAATTATTTTATAGATTTTATTTAAAAAACAGAAGAAATAAAATACAAAACATATTTCATAATATAAGAAAAATTGTTAAAGCAAAGGTACGGTAAATAAAAAATAAAATTTAGCAAGAAAGGATCCGTGAACGTTGTTAATGGTACAGAGAAACAGTTAGTACAATGCATCAACAATAACAGAAAGTATTGTGTCTGTCCTCGCCAATAGTCAATATAACCTAGCCTATTTGGATCTCTCTCACTCTCTCTCTCTCTCTCTCTCTCCCTCTCCCTCTCTCCCCCCCCCTCTCACTCTCTCGTGACAACCCGTTCATTAAAATGTGGGATTCTCTGGACTAATTAGTGGTATAAATAAATGTGCGACGTTTGTACGTTTTGTGAACGTTATTTCTATCGCGTAATCAGATGACCAACTTAGAAAAATCAGTACACGGGAATTGTCTGATTGTTTTTTTTTATCTATCTCGATGTATTGTATCTTTTTTTTAAATAGCTTTCGTTGGAAAGTTTGGGGTATCACAGCTATATAGTATTTATAACCTCTATTTCTGGTGTTCCGAATCAATTTTGTACTTAATAAAATTTTAGTTTTTCAAATTTAATTCACGTTATATTTGTACGTTTCTTTATAATTTAGCCTATGCCTAATCATTCCATGATACCTTACAATAACTATAGTAAAGCTAATGTGTACTATATGAGGAAATAATTATATAGTTTGGTATGTTTTGGTTACCGAACACCCCCTTGTTGGCCATTACATGTTGCAGATAAATAATTTACTAAAATAATAATAATACTTTATTGTTCTTCCAAAATATACAATAAATTTAGTTACAATAACAAATACATTTTATATGCAAACACAAAATATACAGTCCATCACAATTAATTACAATAAAAAATGCATATATATATATATATATATATATATATATATATATATATATATATATATATATATATATATATATTATGTTGCCATGACAAAGTTTTTTGTGGAAGAAGCAATATTGCACCTCAAGGCAGAGCCCGTTTTGAGGTTGCAAATGTTAACATAACCAACTGATCTAAACAGAGCTCAAAGATAATACAGTTAGTTCATCATACAAAAACTACTAAGAATATAAAAACGTGTGCATTTTAAATGGATAATATTTAATCTACTTAATATGTTTGTTTGTATTTAATTACTTTTAATTCTTTACTATTGCAGAACATTGAAGAGAAAATATGTCTTCCAAACATAATAGCCATTTTTTTTATTGCTTAATAATTAATCTATTTGATGGTAAATTCTTTATTTCACCTGGAATTCGATTGAAAATTCTGGGAGCAATAAAATTATAGGTTTTTGTGAAAAATGTAGTGTTTGGCTTAAATACATCAATGTTATTTGGATTTCGTAGTTTAGATCTAAAAGTAGCTACTCTGTTATTTTCTACTCTATTACCACTCCTTGAAAAGAAAATCTTCGTTACTTTAAAAACGTACAGATTTTTCAAAGGCAAAATCTTTAAATCTCTAAAACGTGGCAGTGTGTGCTCATACCTATGCTTCTTCCTTATCAATCTTATAAAGCATTTTTGCATAAAATAAATAGGCATAATATTTGTTTGGTATGCCCCTCCCCAGGCTGATATAGCATACTCCATCCTGCTATGGACAAGAGAAAAGTAAACTGTCCTAAGTACTACTTCTGGACACATTGCTCTTAAGAAATAAAATACTCTTATTACACTATTTAACTTATTTTTTAACATACTTATATGGTTCTTCCAGGTTAAATTCTGATCTATATTTACTCCTAAATATTTTATACATTTAACTCTCTGCGCAATTTTACAGCTATCACATTCAAGATTTCCATTTAAACAATTAATACACTTGTATCTAATCGAATTATGAAAATTATTGGATCCTCATAGACTAAAATTGATGCAATTTGTCTTTTCTACGCTAAGTTGCATTTTATGTTCCAAAAGCCACCATTTTAGTGCAGTCAAATCCTCAACCATAGCTTGTCTTATTTCCTCCCACGTGTTTTCTACATAACAAAGGGAGGTATCATCTGAAAAAGATGATTAAGTACCTCGAAATTTTCCTTCTCACAAACTAGTTATGTATATTATACCGAAAGGTTGGTATAAAATGAATTACGTGGTGGACTTTTACTTGCTAAAAAAATTTTTTTTTTATTATAATAAAAATTAAACTTAAAATTTAACACTTCCAACTTTTTTAATGATCAAAATAAAAATTAAATTAAAAGATCTTTAAAAAAAATTATTAAATTCAAATACACTAAAATATATATCCTTTCACTCAAATTTAGATACTTCTAATAAATATTTCTCCTCTCCTCACTTACTTGTTTAATGCTTCGATATTTATTTATTTATTTCCAACGGCAGCAGCCAATTTACAAAGACAAGCAATATATATATATATATATATATATATATATATATATATTTATATATATTTATATATCACCATATATCGATTCGTTCTCACTTTACTTTATTGAGTATATTTTAACTTAATACTCCTACAACAAAAGGTTTCTTGAAGGTACCTATGAACAGACAATAACAGATTACTAAATAGCTACGACAATATTACGCGATATAGAGCAGATTTTTATAAAAGGGCAAACTATTACATTTTTAAGCTAGTTCACATCAAACAACTGGGGCACCTAGAAAATTCAAAAGGGTGAGACTCAACGTACAAATTAATTATAATATCCAGCAGTTTACTTACTCGGTAAGCTTCAGTACAGTAAAATTACGTGAGTGTAGTCTTGTAGGGCACAATTCTTCGGTTCGTAGTTTAACTCTGAACTGGTCGCTAGTCACCGTCTACTACCTTACGGAGCAAGCAGAAACCCGACAAACAGGTTAGGTATGTAGTAATGTTTGATTTAACTGACAAAACCAAGCTGTCACCCCCTGTTTTCCACGGGTAATTGCAGTAAAAAATCAAATAAAATCAGTTTTTATTGCCGGAACATTATACAACGCATGGCAAATTAAAAATTTGTTACTTTTTACTAGCTAAAACTTTTGTCAAACACACCACAAGAAATATCATTCAAACATACAATTTTGCAAACGTACCTACATCCATTTATTCACCAATTATTCCCACTTCCAGCGACGAATTTTGTCAGTCTATTTAAAAAAATAACAAAATATACCCCCACTAGTTACTATACTGTTATAATCGGTACAATATAATGAACAGAATTGTACCAAGTACCGATCCCTGGGGGATACCATATTTAATAAAACCTACTTCACTCAGAACACCACCTACTCTTACACATTGCTTTCTACTAGATAAATATGATTAGTGATTAATAGGTAATGGATAGTGGTGTTTTATTTAGACGTTCTCCACTGATTCCGTTCTCTTATTATATTACATAAACTATCATTTATCCAAGGGTTTAATTTGTCGATAGGTTTCTTAAAACAATTTGTTGTATAGCTAATAACAATATTACTAATACAAGAACAAAATTCATCATATGCTTTTATATCATTTATATAATTATATAAATGTATATAAAAATCTACAACGTTATGTCTAATTTTATCTTAAAATGTTAATTAAAAAATATGGGTAACAATATATTGATGTTAGGTTGTTAATACTAGAATTTGTTATTATAAATCTGACTAATAATTTTCAACCAATCAAATACATGTTGTTAATGTCTATTTGTATTGTAGTTACTTCCCCTTGACGGATCTTTTAGCCAGATTTGGGACTTTAATAGTTAGTGTAATATCATCTACTACAGTTAGCTTTGTAAATTTAATACTTACACGCTTAGCACGGTAATGGATAGGATAGGCTATGCCCACCTCTAGAGGGAGCAAAGTCCGGGACTGTTAACTAATATCTTGCTGTTTATGAGTTTATTTAATTCAATATAACACGTAATACATATAATGAATTGAATATTTTCACACGTCTAGACGAATCAATAGCTGGACATTGTTACTTTTAACTAATATCTTGCTGTTTGTTAATTTATTTGCATTCAATAAAACACGTAATACATATAATGAATTGAATTTTCACACCGATAGACGAATATCTTGCTGTTTGTTAATTTATTTGCATTCAATAAGACACGTAATACATATAATGAATTGAATTTGCACACCTATAGAAAAATCAACAGCTGGACCTTGTTACTTTTAACTAATATCTTGTTTATGAATTTATTTGCATCCAATAAAACACGTAATACATATAATGAATTGAATTTTTACACCTATAGACGAATCAAAACCTGGACCTTGTTACTTTTAACCAGTATCTTGCTGTTTATGAATTTATTTGCATTCAATAAAACACGTAATACATGTAATGAATTGAATTATTACACCTATAGACGAATCAAAACCTGGAACTTGTTACTTTTAACTAATATCTTGCTGTTTATGAATTTATTTGCATTCAATAAAACACGTAATACATGTAATGAATTGAATTATTACACCTATAGACGAATCAAAACCTGGACCTTGTTACTTTTAACTAATATCTTGCTGTTTATGAATTTATTTGCATTCAATAAAACACGTAATACATGTAATGAATTGAATTATTACACCTATAGACGAATCAAAACCTGGACCTTGTTACTTTTAACTAATATCTTGCTGTTTATGAATTTATTTGCATTCAATAAAACACGTAATACATATAATGAATTGAATTTTTACACCTATAGACGAATCAAAACCTGGACCTTGTTACTTTTAACTAATATCTTGCTGTTTATGAATTTATTTGCATTCAATAAAACACGTAATACATGTAATGAATTGAATTATTACACCTATAGACGAATCAAAACCTGGACCTTGTTACTTTTAACCAGTATCTTGCTGTTTATGAATTTATTTGCATTCAATAAGACGCGTAATACATATAATGAATTGAATTTTTACACCTATAGACGAATCAAAACCTGGACCTTGTTACTTTTAACTAATATCTTGCTGTTTGTGAATTTATTTGCATTCAATAAGACGCGTAATACATGTAATGAATTGAATTTTCACACCTATAGACGAATCAATAGCTGGACATTGTTACTTTTAACTAATATCTTGCTGTTTATGAATTTATTTGCATTCAATAAGACGCGTAATACATGTAATGAATTGAATTTTCACACCTCTAGACGAATCAATAGCTGGACATTGTTACTTTTAACTAATATCTTGCTGTTTATGAATTTATTTGCATTCAATAAGACGCGTAATACATGTAATGAATTGAATTTTCACACCTATAGACGAATCAATAGCTGGACATTGTTACTTTTAACCAGTATCTTGCTGTTTATGAATTTATTTGCATTCAATAAGACGCGTAATACATGTAATGAATTGAATTTTCACACCTCTAGACGAATCAATAGCTGGACATTGTTACTTTTAACTAATATCTTGCTGTTTATGAATTTATTTGCATTCAATAAGACGCGTAATACATGTAATGAATTGAATTTTCACACCTATAGACGAATCAATAGCTGGACATTGTTACTTTTAACCAGTATCTTGCTGTTTATGAATTTATTTGCATTCAATAAGACGCGTAATACATGTAATGAATTGAATTTTCACACCTATAGACGAATCAATAGCTGGACATTGTTACTTTTAACTAATATCTTGCTGTTTATGAATTTATTTGCATTCAATAAGACGCGTAATACATGTAATGAATTGAATTTTCACACCTCTAGACGAATCAATAGCTGGACATTGTTACTTTTAACCAGTATCTTGCTGTTTATGAATTTATTTGCATTCAATAAGACGCGTAATACATGTAATGAATTGAATTTTCACACCTCTAGACGAATCAATAGCTGGACATTGTTACTTTTAACTAATATCTTGCTGTTTATGAATTTATTTGCATTCAATAAGACGCGTAATACATGTAATGAATTGAATTTTCACACCTATAGACGAATCAATAGCTGGACATTGTTACTTTTAACCAGTATCTTGCTGTTTATGAATTTATTTGCATTCAATAAGACGCGTAATACATGTAATGAATTGAATTTTCACACCTCTAGACGAATCAATAGCTGGACATTGTTACTTTTAACTAATATCTTGCTGTTTATGAATTTATTTGCATTCAATAAGACGCGTAATACATGTAATGAATTGAATTTTCACACCTATAGACGAATCAATAGCTGGACATTGTTACTTTTAACTAATATCTTGCTGTTTATGAATTTATTTGCATTCAATAAGACGCGTAATACATGTAATGAATTGAATTTTCACACCTCTAGACGAATCAATAGCTGGACATTGTTACTTTTAACTAATATCTTGCTGTTTATGAATTTATTTGCATTCAATAAGACGCGTAATACATGTAATGAATTGAATTTTCACACCTATAGACGAATCAATAGCTGGACATTGTTACTTTTAACTAATATCTTGCTGTTTATGAATTTATTTGCATTCAATAAGACGCGTAATACATGTAATGAATTGAATTATTCACACCTATAGACGAATCAATAGCTGGACATTGTTACTTTTAACTAATATCTTGCTGTTTATGAATTTATTTGCATTCAATAAAACACGTAATACATATAATGAATTGAATTTTTACACCTATAGACGAATCAAAACCTGGACCTTGTTACTTTTAACTAATATCTTGCTGTTTATGAATTTATTTGCATTCAATAAAACACGTAATACATATAATGAATTGAATTTTTACACCTATAGACGAATCAAAACCTGGACCTTGTTACTTTTAACTAATATCTTGCTGTTTATGAATTTATTTGCATTCAATAAAACACGTAATACATATAATGAATTGAATTTTTACACCTATAGACGAATCAAAACCTGGACATTGTTACTTTTAACTAATATCTTGCTGTTTATGAATTTATTTGCATTCAATAAAACACGTAATACATATAATGAATTGAATTTTTACACCTATAGACGAATCAAAACCTGGACCTTGTTACTTTTAACTAGTATCTTGCTGTTTATGAATTTATTTGCATTCAATAAGACGCGTAATACATGTAATGAATTGAATTTTCACACCTCTAGACGAATCAATAGCTGGACATTGTTACTTTTAACTAATATCTTGCTGTTTATGAATTTATTTGCATTCAATAAGACGCGTAATACATGTAATGAATTGAATTTTCACACCTCTAGACGAATCAATAGCTGGACATTGTTACTTTTAACTAATATCTTGCTGTTTATGAATTTATTTGCATTCAATAAGACGCGTAATACATGTAATGAATTGAATTTTCACACCTATAGACGAATCAATAGCTGGACATTGTTACTTTTAACTAATATCTTGCTGTTTATGAATTTATTTGCATTCAATAAAACACGTAATACATGTAATGAATTGAATTATTACACCTATAGACGAATCAAAACCTGGACCTTGTTACTTTTAACCAGTATCTTGCTGTTTATGAATTTATTTGCATTCAATAAAACACGTAATACATATAATGAATTGAATTTTTACACCTATAGACGAATCAAAACCTGGACCTTGTTACTTTTAACTAATATCTTGCTGTTTATGAATTTATTTGCATTCAATAAAACACGTAATACATATAATGAATTGAATTTTTACACCTATAGACGAATCAAAACCTGGACCTTGTTACTTTTAACTAATATCTTGCTGTTTATGAATTTATTTGCATTCAATAAAACACGTAATACATATAATGAATTGAATTTTTACACCTATAGACGAATCAAAACCTGGACATTGTTACTTTTAACTAATATCTTGCTGTTTATGAATTTATTTGCATTCAATAAAACACGTAATACATATAATGAATTGAATTTTTACACCTATAGACGAATCAAAACCTGGACCTTGTTACTTTTAACCAGTATCTTGCTGTTTATGAATTTATTTGCATTCAATAAGACGCGTAATACATGTAATGAATTGAATTTTCACACCTCTAGACGAATCAATAGCTGGACATTGTTACTTTTAACTAATATCTTGCTGTTTATGAATTTATTTGCATTCAATAAGACGCGTAATACATGTAATGAATTGAATTTTCACACCTCTAGACGAATCAATAGCTGGACATTGTTACTTTTAACTAATATCTTGCTGTTTATGAATTTATTTGCATTCAATAAGACGCGTAATACATGTAATGAATTGAATTTTCACACCTATAGACGAATCAATAGCTGGACATTGTTACTTTTAACTAATATCTTGCTGTTTATGAATTTATTTGCATTCAATAAGACGCGTAATACATGTAATGAATTGAATTTTCACACCTATAGACGAATCAATAGCTGGACATTGTTACTTTTAACTAATATCTTGCTGTTTATGAATTTATTTGCATTCAATAAGACGCGTAATACATGTAATGAATTGAATTTTCACACCTATAGACGAATCAATAGCTGGACATTGTTACTTTTAACTAATATCTTGCTGTTTATGAATTTATTTGCATTCAATAAGACGCGTAAAACATGTAATGAATTGAATTTTCACACCTATAGACGAATCAATAGCTGGACATTGTTACTTTTAACTAATATCTTGCTGTTTATGAATTTATTTGCATTCAATAAAACACGTAATACATATAATGAATTGAATTATTACACCTATAGACGAATCAAAACCTGGACCTTGTTACTTTTAAACCAGTATCTTGCTGTTTATGAATTTATTTGCATTCAATAAAACACGTAATACATATAATGAATTGAATTTTTACACCTATAGACGAATCAAAACCTGGACCTTGTTACTTTTAACTAATATCTTGCTGTTTATGAATTTATTTGCATTCAATAAAACACGTAATACATATAATGAATTGAATTTTTACACCTATAGACGAATCAAAACCTGGACATTGTTACTTTTAACTAATATCTTGCTGTTTATGAATTTATTTGCATTCAATAAAACACGTAATACATATAATGAATTGAATTTTTACACCTATAGACGAATCAAAACCTGGACCTTGTTACTTTTAACCAGTATCTTGCTGTTTATGAATTTATTTGCATTCAATAAGACGCGTATACATGTAATGAATTGAATTTTCACACCTCTAGACGAATCAATAGCTGGACATTGTTACTTTTAACTAATATCTTGCTGTTTATGAATTTATTGGCATTCAATAAAGTAGACCTCGCCTGGATCTAGCCCCGCGCTCTGATTGGTCGAGAGGGGGTCACGTGATCCAAGATGGCGGCGCCCATGTATCACGTGATCAAAAAATAGTGGTGTGGGAGAAATTCCCTCATGTGCGGGAGAAATTCCCTGCTCACACTCTTATCCTAGTGTTTTGGGGTGATTTGGGGTGTCAAAACCTGTGTTTTTCTGTAAAATCGGTGATTTTGGGTGTGAAAATCGGTGTTTTTTTCGGTAAAATCGGTGATTTGTTGGGTCCGGTGAGGGAGAAACGAGGGACGGAGGGAATTCCAATATGGCTGCGCCCATGATGAATTGGCGGGAACAGGGTAACCTAACCTCACTTTCTTGGTTTCCCGCGTATTCAATATGGCTGCGCCCAGTTGGCGGGAACAGTAGAACATAACCTCAATTGTGAAATTGGCGGGAACAGTAGAACATAACCTCAATTGTGAAATTGGCGGGAACAGGGGAACATAACCTCAAATGTAAAAAGGGCGGGAAAGTAAACTAAACAAGAGAAATAAAGACGAATCGTACCTTATTGTGTGATGCGGTGAGTCGATGTGGGCCTGGATGTGGTTTCGGAACATCCGCACTACGTATAGTACCCAGGTTAAACATTATCCAGTATAAGAATCGGTCCAGAGAACTGGTAGACATCCTACGACTGGATAATGTCCCGTCCCTTTTGGAATTTGGAATATAAATTTTGAATGTGAAGCCAATTGAATAATTAAGATAGAGGTAGAGAGAGATCTACCTGGGGAGATATATTGTGAATCTTCCCACAATCAGCTCACGGCACGTGGGGCATCTATCCCCCACTCTGTTGGAGCATGGACGGCAGAGTGTATGCCCACACAGTCGAAGAGCGATTGTTGGTAGATTCGCAAAGCAAACGGGGCAGGACACTTCGCGGGGTTGAGTGGCAGGGGTTGATCCGTTGGACGGCACAGCGGTGTTTCTACGTCGGGAGTCCTCCTCCATGCGGGTAGCTGTCTCGTATAGGAAATCCGCGAGGATGCTACGGATTTCCTCCCAAGCGGCTGGAGCGACGGCACGGAACTCCTCCTCGGGTCTCCGCACCATCCACCGTTCGCGGGTTTCCTCCCAAGCGGCTGGAGCGGCGGCACGGAACTCCTCCTCCTCGGGTCTCCGCACCATCCACCGTTCGGTGTCGTAGACGGCCCCCTCACTGATGCCCTGCACCTGAGCGACTATACTCAGGGACCTTGACACCGCCCTCATTGCCTCCCATTGGGGATCTATGTCCTGTAACATAGGTAACGAATTAAACAGATGAAACACTACGTAGTGGCATGGATAATGTAGGGAATGAAACGTACTGCAGATGGTGAGAGGAGGGGTGGCGAGCCGGCAGCCACTTCCATGGATATGAGGGACTCCTGTGAGGTGGGGTCGGGGGAGAAACCAGAGTGGAAGGAGCCACTACTGATGGGCGAGACTGTTGGTGGAGTAGACTGATTCAACCTCCGATAGAACTGAGAGAGATCCTCAGAGGACTGTCTCCGGGTCGAGGGGTTGCGTCGGAAGTCCCAAGAAGTACTCAACTGTCAACAAGAAATATCCATTTTTTGATTCTGTAAACAGAGCGAAACCTGCAATATAATATGAATGCCCTATATACTAACCGAAATCGCCTCATCTGAGCTGGAATTAGATTCCTCCATCACCACCCTTTGAGTCGCCTCGTCGGGAAAAGTCGACGCCTCGGCTATAGCCCTATCGGCAGCAGCGATTAGACTCTCCTCAGAGATGTCAGAGGGGAGAGTGATGTTTGGGTTAGCATCACCGGTCCACCCGAGAGTCGATGGTTGAGACTCATCCTAAAGCACAAGTGAATTAATACATGGCGGGTCCCGCCACCGGTTGCGGGACTTAGCAGACACGAATACTGCACGAATGGAAAATAGGATAATGGTAATCACCTCTTCAATACCGGCGCTTATGACATGCAGTCGGCCGCGTCGAGTGGTCACCCATTGCCCAGACCTGAACATCCTCTGGATCTGAGCCTCGTACTCGTTCTGAAATAGAGTTCGATTATAGGGACTGCAGTAATGCGTAATTAGTACAATACAACGGTAACAATAGTGTACTGACCCTGGTCACCTCACGCTGAAGGACAGGAAGTGTAGCCCGATCATCACCATTATTCTGAAAAAGAGAAAAATAAAGTTAGAAAAGCTGCCACACACCTAAGGAGTAAAAATTAGAGTATTGAAATGTGAGCTAACCATATTCAGATGGACTATAGACCCGCTATCCGTAGTAAAGTATCGATCCCGGATAGCCCCGGGCACAGGGATCGGTTGACTCCTACGCAAACCGTTTGAAGTGGATGGTTGTTCCTAAAAAACACTTTACAAGTTAGAAACAGTGTTGAGGGACAACTCGATAGAACAATAAATAATCAAAACAATAATTACCTCGAGATCGTTGCCAGCCACCACCAACAGCAACATGACGAAAACGGTAAAACTAGTTGCCACAGACATAGCAAAGCTATCACAGCAAGTGCAGCTGCAGCCGATGCACCGCGCTTTTATACGCGGACGCCTCTCCCCCACCGAGACTCGCACTTGCACCGCATTAACTGCAATTTGTGACCCACGTTTCCACACCACGGTAAGCCAGAATGGCTAGGCCGTAGGGGTCCCAGTGCGTTTTTGATTATAGTGAGTTTCCCCAGTAGGCCTATTCTCACTCTTTCACTTTACTAATCACTTTACTCGGTGAAGCCTTTCAATGTGACCAGTATTTGTGTACAGCCCCAACCACCGCTGTACACGATAGCGATTCACTCCATTACAATGTATCGCTCCTCAACATATTTTTGTCTCCTGTAAGTTTCAATAGCCACTTTACTCGGTGAAGCCTTTCAATGTGACTCAAAAACTTACCGGAGAATTTTACATTTTTTAAATTTTTTTATTTTTTACAGCATCTAGAGCGAGGTACATACCCCTGGACTTACGGAGTTTAGGCCTGCCATAGAGGTATCTGTCACACACACACACACACAACTGCTCCCGGTCTTACGGAGTTTAGGCCTGCCGTAAGAGCAGTAAAGAGCCCCAGGACTTACAGGTTTTACGCCAGCCTTAGGAGCTTACCAATCATTCACCCCGCTCTAGAATTTTTCGTATCTAACCTACAGTCAAAAGTCACTTTACTCGGTGAAGCCTTTCAATGTGACCCGTCGGCGAGTCCTTTCAAGCCAACACGTCGGGATTCTCAACTAAATGCCGAACCCCTCCGCCCCTTTACTAATCACTCGCCGATACTAATAAGCGTTGGTATTGTGCAGCTGTTTGTTAAGGATCTCGAAACGGCACTTTGCTGCAATCATTGCGCATTTCACATTGGGATCCTCGGTTGACGTATGTTGTGGCAACGAGCAAGCAAACCTGTGTGTTGTTTTACAGCTACACGGATTGCCGGCCTCCTCGCACACTATATCGTCCAGTTCACGGACATCACTGTGAAACTTTCTCAAGAACTCTGCCTTCTCCAACCCGCGCGTGTAAATCACGGCAAAGGGTTTGCATAGAGTGCGAAGTACATTAGCTCTGTAGGGATAATCACCCTCCTCCCAAGAAATCTTATGGTAGTTATCTTCAAGCCAGCGAGCTGTTGTACGATTTTTGGCGCTCAACCGTTCTCTAGGAAAAGGTGGTTTAAATATAATTTGACATTGAAAAGAGTTTCCCACGATCGCGAGCTCTTTAAGAATAAAGGGTCTTTTATTGCCTTGAAATGCGTGAAATTCAACTACTGCCACATCCATGGGGCCAACGTTTGTACAAGGCCACTTCAAGAGCTAATTTATGAGCTGTGGAACAGAGGAGTCCCTGACTATCTGCTTTTGCAAATACGTCCTCCTCTACCAACCCTGATGCTAGTGCGTGAATAGTAAACCGTACAGACTCTTCGATAATAAAATTGTCTCTGAGAGCAATGTACATCAGAGGAAGGCTGTTTGTAAACTGAGTCCATTCGGCCTCGTTAAGCGTTAAAGTATGCTCCCCGTCAAAGAGAAACACGTGCTTACGACCGAAAACATTTGTGACCTTGATATCCTCCTCCGTGTCCGATTTAATATAAAATTTGGTTTTATTCTCCAGAGCCAGGGTTATGGAATTGAAATGAGGAGTGATTTGATTGAACACATCGTGTGACCAATAAACGCATCCCTTTTTACCCTTAAAGAGAACCCCGAGAGAGTCACCCCGATTCTTAACAAACCCTACAATTACGCATTTTGAAAGATCACTATCCAAAAAGTAGACAGATCTAAGAAAAACCCCGGTTAACGCATTGATACGCTCTTTACGTTTTGGAATCCGCGTGGGTTCCACGTCCATAGTCTGCGACTCCATCTCAACGTCTGACGTAAATTCTCAAATTTTACTTTTAGACAGGAGCATTTCGACCAATCAGAGACGCGCTTATTTCGACCAATGAGATTTTTTAGCAGGTGGTTCTTCCCCCTCCACCTCCTCCTCCTCCCATTCGCATGTGTAAGGACTTATCAAAAATGAGACTTGAATTTTGTCACAGTCCCTCACATCCCAAGCGACGCCATGGGATGTTAAATTAGTACAGTCGAGGGTTTTAATTGTTTTCAATTTTCCGTCCTTCGACAAGAAAGCGTATACTCCGGCTTCGATACCCTTTTTATACCCATTCAGCTTCACATCATCCTCTCTGCAAAATCTAACCATAATTCTGTCAAACCCCGTCACATCATAAAACTCGCTATTAGATGTGAAATTAGTACAGTCGAGGTATTTACATGTTTTCTTTTCTCCGTCCTTCCACAAGGAAGTGTACACTCCGGCTTTGATACCCTCTCTATACCTATTTAGAGCCTGTTTAATAGGATTATCTTCATCATCCGTGTCGTATTCCTCGGGCTCATCGACTACCTCAAAACAAACCTCAATCCTGTTAAAGTCCTTAACATCGTAAAAGTCGGCATAGGATGTAAAATTAGTACAGTCGAGGTATCCCAATAATTCCCTCTCTTCTTCTTCCTTATAACTGTAAATGTATAGCGCCATCGTTGCGAGAGTGTTCAACACTGGGTAGGTAATGTACGTCGGCGTAGGAGTCGCTCAATTTATACAATTACCCCACCCTAACAATTACCCCCACCCTAACAATTACCCCCACCCTAACAATACAGCCCCTGTGTTGCGGTATCACGGAAGGGTTTAAGTAGAACCTGTAATCTCGAAAGAAACGGATCGTTCATTTCAGCTAACTGATCCAAAATCGTAATCGATCCCCTAATGTATGAATCCATATAGTGACACTGACAAGTGTCAGGACCTGACGTAGCGTCGGGTCGTGCCCACGCGCATTCCTTGAAATGGCCGTATCTATAAGAGTCACTGGGCACTCTAACTGTAGGTCTAAAGCGAGCAAAGAGTCTTCGCATGCCCTCGACCTTGTAGAGTAGTTCGTTCTTTAATGTTAGGTATCGAGTCGCCTCGACCGAGTCAGGCTCGTTTAGAAAACTGTTTAGCTTCTCCATGACACAGAATGAGACACATGTACAAAATTTAGCTACTTATAAGTGTTTACCCCACCACCGCTCCTACACCATCCGCTTAACGTTACCCGTGAGCAGAGTGTATGCCAGGTGTGAGTCATATAGTACTAAGCAGTAAGCCGCAGTGTTTGCAGCAATAGCGTTTTTAGTCTCAAACTCCAGACGCACGTCTACGGGGCCAGTTTTTATTGAATCATTCTGCTTGGAGCAGTCAATAACATAGAGAGGTACGTTACTTTTAAACGTGTTGAAATCAACTGTAGGGGCACCTTGTATCTGGTAGTATGAGCTCTGGAATCTGGTAAACATGTCGTAGAAAATGCGTAGGTCACCATGGATGTTATCGTACGGGAAGTACTGTGAATTCAGAAACAGTTTGATATTGAGTAGATCGCAGTGATCAAAGCTGGAAGCGTCTTTTTTCAAATTGTTCTTCCTTCCAGTCTGGAAACCTAAAATCACGTAACGAGGTTTTTCAATTTGGGTACTCGTTTTTATTGTCCAACTATGACGTGTTGTCAGCGGCAAACTGGGGTACTCGTGAATTTCCCATGATCGAAACGGAAGGTGAATCAGTGTATCTTTCTCGACCATACGCAACAGCTTTAACCTGTGGCTGTCTGATATTGTAATGTAAGGAACCCTCCAGTACAAGTCAGTTATATCAAGATCAACAGTAGCAGCGTCAGCTGAAGTTACAGCATTGTTATCAGAGGCGGCTCTCAGAAGAACCAACTCTTGTTTACTGTTAACCACTACCTTTTTGTAATCTTCGAAAAATCCCATCAATGTCCTAACGGGAACGGCGTAATTGAACTCTTTAACAGCGTCTGCGGATTTATTCGCCCCGAGCCACCCTCCGTTAGCCAGACTCATTTTTTCATTTTCCTTAAAAGATACCAGTCCTTTGATCGTCGTAGTTATGCCGACACTGCGTGTTTTATCGATTACTTGACCGTTCAACTCGTAACGAATCTCATCAAATAAATGTGCCATCGAGTTGTTCACTAGATTTACATTGCAAGCACTGCCGTCAGCTTTTTTAGCCTGCAGCGTCCCTTTAACATGTATGAAGCTTTCGAACGGTGCTGTGATTATGTCTTGCTGACTAATCGGTATTCTGATTTCATCGTTATTCTTAAATGTAGACGAGGCGTACGGTTTATGGGTATGAAATTCCCACCCCGTTACGACTTCATCGTACATTGCTCCGGACTCTATCGATAGAAGCGCCATACTTAAAGCCTAGAGACTTTAGAAACTTTATGTTCTTTGATGTTAACGCTGCCACCTTTCGGTGATTACTGATCAGTGTGTGGCTCGGCAACTCTCTAAATACTAGACCCATTATCGTTTTCTTATATGCAAGCGTAGTGAGACTATCTCGTCACGGAAATTAATCAATCTGCCGTCCTGGTCCTTGAGTGTTACGGAAATGTTGTTCACTCTACGAACGTTCACCGGTAAATAGATTACATTGGTGGGTTTCTCAACTATTTTATAGCCTGGGGCCACTTCAGGATAGAACTCATGCAGCACGTGTCCCTCTACACCGTTTTGAAAGGATCCTCGTGCGATATTGCATTCAACGCGTATAGTATTTACATTCATTATGTTTATGGGGACATCGGATGTGTGTACCCTGCCTGGCTCAAGTGGTTTTTTTACTGAACCCTAGTAGGGGAGCGATTGTCTGTTCTCTGTCAAAGTGTATGATTTTATTACAAGTGATTTCGGATTTTAGCGTATTATTGTTTCCTTTCAGACTAAATGTCACATCCGCGCCTAAATGGGATTTGATGTATTCTTCGATATTTTCAATTTCGTACGACCCCTCTGCTATCTTGATTTGTTTATTGTCACCGTAATAAAACATATCGTTTATTCCCGTTTCAATATTTGGAATCGTATAGTATGTGGAGAGGTCAACTAGACCAATTTCGTAATCACCATCGCTCACGTCCATTGGAGGAAATACCTCGCATGATACCTGTGGAGCAGGACCGCTAAGTGAAAACATTACTGCTGAGAAACTTTAAACACAAGTGTCCGCAGACTACTGAGCCCTCACTCTGTCTTCTCTCGTAATTATACCGTACGTTAACGTCTGGTCCTAGGTATGATATAAGCTCTATTGGTGGTCTTAGGTTACCAAAACTGTCAAAGTAGTATACCCTGTTACCTAACTTCCTGTAACACACCCAATGTGTACCTTCACCGGCCGAGTTATCCAGATTAATTATGGCCGATTCATACGATCGTGGGCGTTTGGGTAGAGCGTCTCTCATATAAACTCCACGGAAATTCGGAATATTAAGTAGTTTCGCGTAGTGTACTAGCTCGTAATTTGATAACGGTTTTACTGGTATCGACGTTTTTTTTTATTGCAACACCTCCTCTTCTTTCTTACCCCACCGCCTCTCTTTGGATACGGCTTGAGGTACATACCCTGACCTTTACGTTTGGGCTTCCCTCGCTTGCTCTTCCGCCTCTTCCCTCCACCGAGGGCTGTTTTGGTCTTCATGGCTCCTGTTACAGCTAAGGCTGCGGCTCTTTCCCCAATACTTGCGTCTGCCGATTTGACTCTTTCCCAGGCTCTTTTGGCTAATTCTTTGTCGGCTTCTCTTCGGTGTTCGGAATCCCTGTATTTTGAGTACGCTATATCGTGATTTTTACAATATTCGTCCAAGGGATTTATACCCTTATCACCCCTTGCCAATCTCACCCCTAATTTCGTACCTGGACCACAGTATCGGTACCCACCAGGTAAATGGAGTTCGACAGGTAGAGCGTCAATTGCACGGTTCAAAAGATTTCCAGCGACCGATCCGGCGTTTTGCAAAGCGCTCGAAACCAGACCTCTTCCTCGCTTGACGGTTCGTTTCAATCTGTTTGGCTTTACTTTGTGCTTTCCCATTTTATTCCCTTATATACCGTAATACGTTATAGAGTTGCCTGAGCAGGGTCTCCCTAACACATGTGATCTGCAGTACGTCAAAGATATCCGCCTCGGATCTTGTAACCACTCCTGTAAACTCGTCGTACTCCAGAACGTGACTGTCTGTTATAAAGTACAGACGGCCATTTATATATCTGAAACCTCCTCTAATTCCATCAGGGACTCCTGGCAACACGCTACTGGTCATACCCAACATAGTGCCTCTGAGAGTGCATTCGTTAAGTTCTACAACAAATTTGTCATCGGTAAAAATAAAGGTCCTACCTGTATTACTGTTCAACGCTGCGTTCACTTTATTTATTCTGGAGTGTAAGATTGTATCAATTCTTTTCTGTCTTAAAAGTACGAGTGACGGATACTCAATAATGTACAATGTCTTGTCCACAATCAAAGCCACCTCTCCGTTCGGTCTTTGGTACACAGCCGAAATGTTTGTAAAGTCTGACGGTAAAAACGGCAACCAATCGGTGATTATTAGAGGATTGGTAAACTCCTCACGTGTTCTAAGCGCGTGATTCAGACTCAGAGCCCATACATACTTGCCGTAAAATGCGTACAATCTATTTTTTACAATAAAAAATGTATTGATTCTATGTCTCAATGTACAAATGTCCAACTCTGTAGGTATTGTAGGGGACGTAGAGGTTGACGTGGGTGTGGTGGTACTGGTAGTAGTGGTAGTCGTGCTCGAGGTTGTTGTAGATGTTGTAGTAGTAGTGGTGGACGTGTAAGGAGGAACAGGTAGTCCGTAAATATACTGTACTGCCAATTGATCATCTCTGTCTAAATCATATTGGTAAAGATTTGAAATACCATGTGGTACAAAATAAAAAGGATACATTATAGACGACGAAAGTGATGAATGTTGCAAACCTAGAGCGTGTCCAATTTCGTGTAATAGAACCAAAAAGAATGAAACTTTTCCAGGTGCAGGTAGATCCATTGTATAATCCCAATCTTCGTCACCGTCCATATGAATATCTGTCTGGTTCATCCCCAATATAGGGAGAAAGGCGTGACCCACTAAACCACCCCTACCATCAAACACTCTACTGCAATTTTTCCGTAGATAATACGAAAGATGTTTCCTGGGAGCGATACTTAAAATGATTGTGGGGTTTATAGGGTTCCGCCGGAAGGTCAGGTTGGAATGTCTTGAGAATAGGGCGAACGCATCCCGACATAGTTGGTCATACTGATAATTACTACCGTACATAAACCAGGTAATATCGTTTTTTTTTCCGCCATCCGTAGTTTGGGTTTGCAGTGAAAGACGCTATTAATTCGTCCGAATTGCCGCATCTGGGCTGGTTCATTAAGTTAGTCGTCTCCTCATTTACATATCCGGTCACATTCAAGCCGAACGTCTCCTGAAACCTAATGACCGCCTGTGTAATGTCTGTGGATAGCTCTGAGGTATTAGTATCGAGATAGCCGTATCTCTCCAAGTACAACAAAGTTTCATTAGCAGCTATCAGAGGAGCTACACATAGAATAAATACCAAGAACCTCATCTCGCCAGGTTCCAAAGTAAACTGGCGGTAAAAATGTCAGCTGCTCACATATAAATAAAACCATCACGGTTTCGATCTCACCCTGCTCACTGGGTCTTTAAAGTATGGGTCGACAATGTTGAACCTAATCCACTCGTCTTTATCGGTTAGGTGTATAGCGTCTAGCGTCGGAGCCAGTAGTTTGTACATACCGTAAAAGACTTCACTCACCACTCTCACCAGATAATTAACAGACACAGCGTCACTCATGTCGACAGGGTCGCCCACAAGTTTCAATCTTTTATTCCTACAATTCCACGTGTCACCGTCGAGTATCGGAGTGTTCACTTTAAGGTATCCTCTATTAACAGCATCTCCGTCATACAGCGGAGAAGCTACTTGACTTAATCGTTTACGTCCAAATAACCATTTATCCTTATCCGTATCCGGTGTTCTTTCCTTCACATAATTTACAGTGCAAGCGTCGGTACCTTCTTTAGGTTCGGCAACATTAGAAACTCTGTAATTATTAAAGATAACTGTTCCGTCCGCAATACTTTTAGTAGCAGGCAATAGATTTTGACACTGAGAGAGTGTAACGGCATCGTTTGGTCCTTGACCATCGGCTACATTCACTAGTCTCCTCTTTTTAGCGTCGATCGTGTCCTTGTCTATCGCCAGCGTTTTTTCATTCAGTTTCCTGTTCAAAGTCTGTAGGTTTACACCGTCGCCAGCGAGAAGAGGATCAGCCATCTGTCCGAGTCTTTTGTTATCACATTCCCAGACTTTACCATCACTACTTCTTTTTAGAGTGTTCGTTTTAAGATATTTTAGCGTCACTGCATCTGTATCCCCAGTGGGATCACCTATCATGCGCAACCTGTAGTTGTCAAACCTGTAATATTTGCTGTTCGTGTCCTTATAGGGTACCTCCCTAGCAAGACGACGAAGAGTCAGAGCATCGGTCCAGAGTAGAGCATCACCTATGTTGCTAATTCTGTTACCTTTAGCGTCCATCACATTTTTCTTGGATACAAGCGAAACGTCAGACACAGTCTTGAGGACTGCGCTATCCACATTATTTTTCAAGGTCTGCAGGTTTATAGCGTCTAGACTGTGCTGGGCGTCGGCCACGTTACATAACCGCTTGCCCTTGATATCGTAGTTGCCGTCGACTGTGAGACTGAATCCTTGTCCAGGCGGACCTCTCTTACTTCCTTCACGGACCGTATGACCAAACTTGTCAACACTCATTGTGCAAGTGATGAAGACTCCTCCTGTACATTGCTCTTTATAAATATCTTATCCCAGTCAATATATGTGTTTTCATCAACATCTAAGACGCCGTGGAAGCGAGCTGGAGGTACGGTAGTGTGTATCTTATTGATCCAGTGAAATAGTTGAACTGCTAGACGTCTTATAACTTCTTCATTTGTATTTTGTAAGCTGTTTATTTGATTCTGCTGAATAAGCGCTTGATTCTGAAGGATTGCAATTTGAGAGTACAGTCTTCTTACATCTTTCTTTAGCTTTTTGTTTACAGTATTCGTAACTCTCTGAATGTCTTGCTTCTTCAGAGATTGTGGCCTCTGACCAAACTTATTGACGGTCATCTCATCAATGATCTGAATCTCGCGTTACCATCACCTGATATAGTCTTTGATTCTTTGAGTTCTTCGATAATGTTTATTATTTCGTTCCTATGTCCCGTGTTACCGATCTCTGCTGAGGACACGAGGAGTCTGAGTCTGTCACACAGTTCGTTTGGGTCATCATAGTAGATAGGGTCTGGTGCTCCTACATCCTTATACCCGCTACCGGTCTTTGGGAAGAGTTGAGAAATAATGACTTTGTATTTCGTTGAAGCGTTACGGTTCACGTGATTTTTATAATTGTAACTTCTCTTGTGAGCAGACGACAGTGTCAATATATCCTTGTAAGCTCTCATATCGTTTACGTTGTAACGTTTGTCATCAGGCAGACGATTAAAAAGCAATTCATAAAGTCCCTGTGTAGGTCTGTAGGACCGTTCACCTACGAGTATGCTACCGTCATCTCCAAATGATAACTTCTTATCTCCTACCATTAGCGTATTGTTGTCGTAGCGTGGTCCGTACGTATGGTCGATCTTACTATGTTTACCTGACATATCCTTCATCATACTTGTCATGTACCTTATGGTTAGTGGATGGGAGAACGTGTTCTGTATCCATGCAGATGCTGAGAGTTGTCCTTCTTTCGTGCTGAGTATATCACTGACGTCTGGTGACGACGGTCCTGCTTCAAGCACATCATCGTCCTGCAGGAACGCAGGTGTTTTGGGGGTTGACATAACGTCCGGAGTGAACTGTACGGCTGCCTCATCTTCATTTTCCTCTTCTTCTTCTTGCTTTGGTTCGGTTTTCGGTTCAGTTTTTACAGATCCTGTTGTTTTTCGTAACTCTGACAGGATAGGTTTGTACTGTTTTTCTAGAAATACGTCTGTGGCCAGAGTTCCTTCTCTGAACTGTTTATACTTTTGCTTTATAGCTTTCCTCAAACGAGTTATACTGAGAGTAAGGTCCTTCTCCTTTGAAGCCATTGTTTAAACTGACAATGTGACTCGGTTTTAGTACTTTAATACTAACTACTTTATGGCAGTTCAACCTGTCTAAAGAAGAGGGCTCGTTTTTTATGCTTTCTTAGAAAGCGTACGACCTGCTTTAGTGACACCACGGTACCTAGCCCTCTTAGGTAAACTGTTCTCGGTATCTGTACAGGTCTATCAGGGTCCCTGAACACAAAGGTCCTTTTCCATCCGTCTCTCCACTGGGGTATCTCAGCTACAGTATACTTGTCACTCTCCACGTGCTTTTCCATATATTGTTTCAGATGCTCTATAGGTCTGTTCACCCTACTGTGTATGTGAATCATGTAAGAGTTGAGTAACCAGAATTCACTTGGATTAGCTCCTGTAAAACTCCTCCAAGCCTCAAACTGTTTGGTATTTGTAATTGAGTAAGTCCCGTCACGCAGTGTTATTCCGAACTTATCGCAGTACATTGGTACGGTCGGTAAAGCCAATTTGAGAAATTCTGTCGTAAACAGACTTTGACAAAGATTGTTTACACCAGCAAAATCTTTCTTCCTTTGACCTCGCGGTAAACCGTCTGGGACGGGGCCGTAACCTACGTTGTAGCTAATGTCAATGTAGCACTTTGAAGCTAGAGCACGATTGTAGATCTTGACAGGGTTCCTGATTGGTATTGTTCTCTCTGTAATGAGAATACAGCGAGCTGCATGCGGTATGTTACACCCGTACTGGAGCATCCTTATACAGGTCTGCGCAAAGTTTACACTACCATGAGCGTTTCTCAACGGTACGATTTGACCGAATTGATCGGGAAACGGTCTGAATCTGGATAACATGTTCTGTGGATTTCTTACCGTACTATTTAGCATGTCCTCGTGGTACACCACGAGTTCGAGCGGTACCCCTTTGTTTTGACTTCTTTTCACAAACTCTATCCATATATCGCGATTGTAGAACCGTTCGCTTGCTGAAATCATTAACAAGATTACGGGTGGTAGACTAGCACTGTACATCCCTACACGCTTATGTCTCCAGCACCTCCTATTGAAGAGAAAACCATGTGGTCCGCGTCTGCTACAGTAATTACCGCAAAACTTTTTCTTATCGGCATAGTACCAGGTGCACAGGTTTGAATGGACTTTGTTGGATCTCTGGATTGAGAAACCTCTGAGGTCATTGTAGTGGTATATCCTTACCATCATAGATCTTGAATGAAACTATCGATTCCGATACGATACCTGCCTTTATCAATGTCACAGTCCTTGCATATGACCAGGAAGCCGTGTCTGTCTTTCCACGCCAGAGCACACATTTGTTTAAACTTTTCAAAGTCTATATCGGTATTGACGTGGTCACTGTATGCATGGTGAAGGTTTGTTTCGTCTTGTTTGAATAGTACGATAAAGTTGGCATTGTCTCTAACGAGCTGTTTGGGTATATGGCTGTAGGTCTGACCTAGGTAGAATGTGTCAATATTCTTGTGTCTACCCATGGTGAAGTAGTTTCGTATATTGTTATGTTTTTCACAGGCTATGTCGTCGAATATCATTACTGAATTCTGTTTAGCCTCACTCGGGTGTATGACAGATGCATTGTCATCATACGCGTGGTATCCGATCTCTTTCGGCATAATCTTGGATAGTAGCTGGTACTTTGGTTGGTAGAGTGATTTTGAAAACACGTAAACATTTTCAAATCTCAAACCGTTAGGATCTACCAATAGGTTAAACAGTACGTTCGTTTTACCGCAATTGGACGGTCCAACAATTAATCCGCGAATCGTGTCAGGTAGCAGAGGACCGTTTTTATTTGTACGATTCATACCACCACCTACAAACTCGTCAAAGTTTCTCACTGGTAATTTCACAGATTGACTAATCAGTCTCATTGTCGAAGATAAACTAAGTTGCACATTATTATGACATAGTATATAAAGTAACAGAGCTGAACTGGTAGCCCTCCTGGACGTTGGAGCGCACAGCTGCATCCGCTCCCACGCAGCGGCTGGTGCAGCTGCATCCGGTCCCACGACTGCAGTTGCAGTCACACTCAGTGTGTGGTGATGTCATGCTTGCTCACCCATGTGTCACTGTTTTTATCGAACCCTTGCCATCTAACAAGTACTTTGTCTCCTTTCCGCCTCAACACTTTCTCAACTAGATATACATTACCAGTTTTGGACCTGAGGAGTTCTTGTTCATAAAACCCACCTTTCAATACTTCACCTTTAGAGTCTTGTAGAATGTACGTTACGGGTTTTGTAGGTTTTATTGCATATACTGTAAATACTTCATTTGTCCAGTTAGGCAGATAACCTTTTTTAAAAACTCCTTTGTATTTGCTAATCCTTACCTTATCGTTTAGCTTGAATTTAGTGATTTTAATTTTTTGTTTTCTTTTTGTGGTTTTGTTTAAACGGACAAGGATTTGTTTTACGTGTTTCTGTTTAACGTCTTTTGGTTTCATACCGATTGTTCTGTGGACATTATTATTGTACTCCTTGACTATATCAGATAGAATACTGAACCATTCGTAACTTCCACGTGTCGTGAATTTTCTATACATTTTCTCTTTTAATGTTCTGTTTAGACGCTCTACAATAGAGCTTTTCAGATGTGAGTAGGTCGAGTAAAGGTTTATTTTATATTTGTCCATTAGCTTTTTGACGTGAGTGTTGTACCACTCCTTACCCTGATCAGTCTGAAGGTTTTTCATCTTGTGTTTAGACAGTATAGGTTCTAGTGCATGCGCGACTTCTGCACCGGTCTTGTTTTTTTAAAGGAATGGCAAACGCAAGTTTACTAAAGCAGTTTATCATTGTCAATATATACTTGTAACCTTTGTTCACCCTTGAATACGGGATCATCTCTACTAGGTCAGCCTGGTATAGATCATTGAGTCCCTTCAGCGTAACCCTGCGTCTGGGATAGTTTTTCCTAGCCGGTTTGTGCAGTTCTTTCGCTATAGCGTCCATTTTGTAAATGAAGAAAAAAATCTGTATACCGGTATTTATATTAGTCTAAGTGGTGTGGTTTGGAACACCCACATCGAACACTAGCATGCTCGATGCCCAGGTTAAACAGTATTTGATTTTGAGGGCCAGTCCAGAAGTAACTGGTTGTCGCCCGGTGACCAAATACTGTTCCATCCCTTGTTGCTTAGACAATGGAATAATCGCACATGCAACGCCCGGTCCTATAGTAAAAGAGCCGATTGTTACACGATGTGCACTCCCATAAACTACGCATTGTGTAAAATGTATCTTCCGTGAAGTAATACGCGGTCGACGATTCTTTTTGCCAAACAGCTGAACGGTCTCGAGCACACATATGACAAAGTCTGCGTAGTCCGCGTCCGTCGTAAACTTCTTTGTATCTGACTACCAATTCAAAGCAGCATTCGCGATGTTTAGATTTAATTTCCCGACGGATGGATTCGGGGATCTGGATATATCGTAAGAAGCGAATAGGATGTTGGGCAATTTGCCGCAGACAAAGGTCATAGAGGCTCTTTGGGTTCCACGCCATGATTGAGAATGAAGTGCTCTCCCACCACCACCACTGCCTCCACGGTTACTCTCCCACCACCGACTCCCCCACTGAGACCTCACACTTTGCACAAAGATAAGTGTTTACAACAGTATTTACAATTTTACAGTAATATCAACACTATATACATTTGTAATCTGCCATGGCTGATCCGGTCCATCACTATCTCCCACACATTCACACTCGATCCCAAGGAATTATGGGGTTTAGTCCACCTGAAGGATCACATTCACACCCCCAAGGCCACGAACCTCTCGGCACATTCACGGCAAGAGTACATCTATGGGTTTTAGCCCGCCTCGTTGCCACACACATTCACACATGATCCCAAGGAATTATGGAGTTTAGGCCACCTGAAGGATCGCAACCACTCCGTCCGGGACCTCAGAGCCCATACACACACACACTCAGGCTTTTGGGTCTGCGAGGGCCGGTAGCAAGCACAGTGACAGGAAGGTGATTTTGGTCTTGGACGCTGTGTGGTAGTGGGGGTACACGGTTGCGAGGAGAGCGTTCAGTCTCGGTCAGTGATGGAGGAGAAGCAGCATCTACTCGAGCAATCGCGGGAGAAGTTAAAGAGGATGAGGGGGAAAAGTATTGACCTACGAAGGTTATTGTTTGTGGTGTCTGTGTTTAGAAGAGTGAAGGAGGCTATATTTACACCCACTGTGAGTATACTACAATATACTAATATTTAGAAACTTTACTATAGCCATACGGTAGTGTCTCATACTCTCCTTCCCGCTTACGCTTAGGACCGGTAATTTTAAATAGTTTAGTCTCTTCTACGGTAACTATGTTTTTGTCTTTTGTCCGTCTAATACGGTTTTCTGTTATTTCTAGAGTTGGATCCGTTTCACTAAGCACCATTTCTTTTAATTTTTCAAAATTTAGACGTTTACTAGTTTTTAAATTTAGAGTGAGACCTTTAATTTTACAGACTTCAACTAACGAATTTTTATTTGTGGACCACACTAAGTAGGCATAGGTTTTAGGACCACCAGAAACGAATTCTACAATGTATGACCCGGGACCGTAGTCGACCAACTCATCGGTCATCTCCCCGAGGTAGTCACCGGTAGGAACTTTATACATGCCGTTTTTATGTATGTACAGTACACTGTCTGTGTCATAGTAAAGGACTTGAGATTGTAGCTGTTCCAAGTGTTCATACAGTTTTAACCTCGCGTGAGATGTGGTAAAAGCGGCCAAGACGACGTTGACGGTTCTGAGGGACTCGCTAACCTCTTCTATGTTTTGCCAATTTACGAGGAGAACCTCTTCGTTAATTTCTTGAACCGTATTTACTTGTGTCCCGGGACTGGTTAGTAGTTTGAAAAATGTGTCGGGTGATCGTATTATCGATGTCTTTGTCTGGTTCTCTCTCTGTCCGAATTTTCCCCAAAACGAATTTAGCATTAATTTTGCTAGGGAGCGAAGGCCCGCGTTCTTTTCAATTTTTGTTTGGTCAAGTCTGATACCTTCATGTTCAAAATATTTTTTAATGTACGTTTCTTTGTCCTGATCAGTGAGACACCAGGAAGGGTAGCCCGATGCCTCCTGCTTGATTTTTAAAAATTTATTTACAAAGTCTGTGAAGAGTCCGCCATCCTCATAGGTCACTACCTCGTATTCCCATAATTCGTACATTTCTAAAATGGTATAGCCTTTTTCTACAGCTTTTCTAATTTCCTGCATCGTCCATGTCCCTGTCAATGCTCTCTCTTCCGTGGTGTGGGCACAGTCACCCGAGTACATGTCCTCCCCACACGTCCTACATAAAACAAACATTAATTTATCGTTCATGCGTGTAGGGAGAACCGGGTGATACAACTTTAGCGGAGGCAGGACTTTACATTTAAGAAGACCTTCAGCCTGCATGCCTCGCCCCCTACATTCTCTGTCACCCACATAGATTTTAGGATGAGATTTTACGTACATTTTAAATTTATTAACAAAAGGATAGAGAGAGCATACGTCCACATACTGTATAGACTCCCCCTCTGCACACTTGTGGTATGTTCTTGCGTTGCCTGTTCTACCACCAAAGAAGGCGTCTCTTGGATTAAGTGGGAGCGTGTTTAGAATTGGTAATGAATTTAGGTATGCCAATCTAGGATCTTTTTTCATTTTCTTAAATTCACACTCCCACATCTCGATAACTTCATATCCGGAATTTTGGAGTTTAGCTATTTTGGATTTGGTCCTTTCGTACCTCAGATGCAAAGAGTCTGAGGGATCATCTGATAAGGGCACTTCCCTCTCATACTTGTAACATTTAGGGCACCCGTGGAAATAACAACCCTGAAATTCATACACGCGTTCACCGTCGAAACCGTCTACTTTCATACCGGCAATTTTGACTTCTCTTTCCCGCCCTGCATGCTGAATTCGGACGCCGCGCTGATCCTCCTCCCAAGTCAGCCACTGCAAAGCGATGGGAGATTGCATGTCAACAAGTCTGTATCCATTGTTAGGGACCAGGCCAATAGTATTGGGTTTTAAGAACTTACGTCTAAACACCAAGTTACAGGCACTGGCTATGGTCACGGCTTCCATGAACGGGTCTACGTTACATTCTTCGAGAAACATTGCTCTGAATTTTATACACGCCTGCGCCAATATGTCTACATCTGAAATACAATATTCAATAAGTTCTTTTTGGAAATCAAACACTACGTTTTTGTCGACCTGGTCATTATGCCAATTTTCAAAATCTGTATAACTTTTTTCGAACATCGATTCAGGGCAGTAGTATTCCTTGGGTGGGATGGGGCCTACATAGTTTTGGTTTGCCAGAGTGTTAAACAAGTGAGGGAAGTAACCCTTCTTCTTCTCTGGGGGTAGATCAAAGGCTTTGTTGAGTGCTGAGAGGGCCATGGGGAAATAGTTCAGTGAGTCGATAAATCTCACGTTGTCCAATTCCATGAGAATGACTTTGGTGCCACGCATAATTAGCTCTGGACTGAATTTTGTCTGTTCCAGTACGTATTTTAAGATGAACTGAAAATCAAAGCCCTGACCGTTATGAGCCATTACACAAACGTTTTTGAAATTTTTTCTAACATCCATCACATAATCCATGAATTTAACTAC
Source organism: Homalodisca vitripennis (assembly GCF_021130785.1). Taxonomy (NCBI): domain Eukaryota; kingdom Metazoa; phylum Arthropoda; class Insecta; order Hemiptera; family Cicadellidae; genus Homalodisca; species Homalodisca vitripennis. The sequence continues at coordinate 99,777,347 of NC_060213.1, read as the reverse complement.
AGGATCTTGTCTGAAGACTCGAGTGCGGGTATTACAATGTTCACAATTTCCACCACCGATACATTTGAAACAGAATTGTTGCGAGACACATAGATTTACTTTATGAACTTTTTTATCATCAATGTACTCGTCCTGTCTTGTTTCCAGATCGAAAAATATGAATAGATAATCTTCTGTTTTGGGCTTGCCTGTGTCGACTCGCATGTAGCACTGGTGGTTTGGGGCCTTGAAATCATTACAGATTTTACAGAAAACTTCCCCGCACACGTGTTTCGATTTACGCTGTTTCAGAAATACGAGTCTTTGACATTGTTTGCATTTATTAACAGATTTACACCGTTCACCCTGGTGAGCCGCGAAACATATTTGATTTTTTAGAGTTATGTTACAATTTGGACAAACTATTCCTCCATGCTCCTCTTTACAGGGCGGAGAAACTGTCTGACACGCAGGACAGATGTTTGAGCATCTGTGATAACCTTTGTGGTCGTAAGGGACATGGCACGCCTCACAATAGAGTTTACAAGCAAAGGCTGCAGTGAGGGATGTGATCACATTGTAGTGGCCGTTATGATACAGTAGGTTAATTTTATACAGAGCACTTTCATTATTACCGTTAAAATACACGTCCCTACCCTTACTGTTATAGTTGTAAACTGTAATATTATATTTTTTGAGGTGCTCTTGAAATTTTGAAAGTTCGTGGACCCCCGCTCCCTGTTCAGAAATTTGGACCCCGGCTTTGGTCATCAATTTTTGGGCTCTAAGAGTTTGTCGCTTACCCTTGTCCTGCCTTATTGCTTTGAACTGAGGATATTTTTTGGCGTAGGCTTTTGCTACCACTATAGCTCGGGGCAGACACAGATTGTCCACATTTTCTATCGATACAATACCTGTTCGTGCTTTACATTCTTCGTGAAAATTATTGTACAAGCCAGGTCTTCTGGAACCACCACTACCAACAGGGAGATTGACACGCGTACATTCGACTTTGAACGTATCGGTAGATTTTACAGAGTCCGCGTTACTTTGAATTATCCCCCCGAAAATTTCAAAAAGGACATCGTCTTTGACCTGATCAGCTGGTCGAAATGCCACGTAGCCCGGATCTTTACTTTTTAAATTTAGACTATGAAGTGTAAATCCGAGGTAGTCCGAATCAGTGCAATTTGCTTTCATTTCATTTACAATTTTAGAAAATCCCGTCCTTAGCCAATCGATTTCATTAATGTTTTCAGGGACGGGATTGAATTTAAAGGTGGTCTTAGTACCGTATACCCTATATTTTTTTATGTAAGTCTCGTTTTTACCTAGCGTTTTTACAGGATCCAACTCCATATCCATATATACAGGTTCAGAATCTACTTCAATATTTTCGTAAGACATGTTTACAATATGGTATTATAGAAACGATATTACGTTAGAAAAGCAACTAAATGATTAAAAAGCTTAACTGCTACTAGTAACGATAATTTCTATTTAGATTAAGAAAAATAATTACAAGAATAGTATTAACGGTAATTGAAATAAGTATTAGTAAAAGTAAAAATATTTTAACGTATTAGATTGAATTATTTTACTCGAGTAATATCAAAAGATCGTAATTGTTTAAATAATTGTGTAAAACTCAGAGCGACACACGTCCTATCTCCCTGACCTCCCGCACGGATCTGACGGGAGAGAGAGGAAGGAGTGCCGGCCTCTCAGGTTCCACCAATCAGAGCGCTTAGATACTATTTACATCCAATCAAGGACGCGCTTATTCCAGCCAGTGGGGAAGCGCGGAATTTTCTTGTTCAGAACTGGCTAACTCAGGTCTATTTATGTTACAGACTTCCTCTGATGACGTCACCACCACATATTGCTATCTGTGTGGCGGGAGTGAAGAGTGCCAATGTGGATAGTTGTTTAGAAATAGTATAATAAATTAGTTTTTACCCAAAAAATGTTTTATTTTAAACTCCTGGAACCCCTATGCTCAGCTCTAAATCATCACACAATAAGGTACGATTCGTCTTTATTTCTCTTGTTTAGTTTACTTTCCCGCCCTTTTTACATTTGAGGTTATGTTCCCCTGTTCCCGCCAATTTCACAATTGAGGTTATGTTCTACTGTTCCCGCCAATTTCACAATTGAGGTTATGTTCTACTGTTCCCGCCAACTGGGCGCAGCCATATTGAATACGCGGGAAACCAAGAAAGTGAGGTTAGGTTACCCTGTTCCCGCCAATTCATCATGGGCGCAGCCATATTGAATACGCGCGAAACCAAGAAAGTGAGGTTAGGTTCCCCTGTTCCCGCCAATTCATCATGGGCGCAGCCATATTGGAATTCCCTCCGTCCCTCGTTTTCTCCCTCACCGGACCCAACAAATCACCGATTTTACCGAAAAACACCGATTTTCACACCCAAAATCACCGATTTTACAGAAAAACACAGGTTTTGACACCCCAAATCACCCCAAAACACTAGGATAAGAGTGTGAGCAGGGAATTTCTCCCGCACATGAGGGAATTTCTCCCACACCACTATTTTTTGATCACGTGATACATGGGCGCCGCCATCTTGGATCACGTGACCCCCTCTCGACCAATCAGAGCGCGGGGCTAGATCCGGGCGAGGTCTACTCAATAAGACGCGTAATACATGTAATGAATTGAATTTTCACACCTATAGACGAATCAATAGCTGGCCATTGTTACTTTTAACTAATATCTTGCTGTTTATGAATTTATTTGCATTCAATAAGACGCGTAATACATGTAATGAATTGAATTTTCACACCTATAGACGAATCAATAGCTGGACATCGTTACTTTTAACTAATATCTTGCTGTTTATTAATTTATTTGCATTCAATAAGACACCTAATACATATAATGAATTGAATTTGCACACCTCTAGACGAATCAATAGCTGGACCTTGTTACTTTTAACTAATATCTTGCTGCTAGTTAATTTATTTGCATTCAATAAGACACGTAACACATTCTCGCTATCCTGCTTCATGCCTACGTGTATTCAATAATGGTTATTGGTATTAGTCCTTACCTGTAAACTCTGCACATTTTAATACAAGGCTCTGCAGCTTTGAATGTGCAAAAGTAGTATTTTTAAACCTTAATTTTGATAGAATGTTTATGATGTAATTTGTAGAAGTTTTAAATAATTTGCTCGTAAACAACTCTTTACTTCCTATTTCAACAACTCAAGGTGTTCATAGACTCCAACAAGAGTGTAAACACACATCCAAACCTGGTTAGTGAACCACACCTTAATCACTCTGGAAGAAATTCCATTCTCCACCTCATTCAGTATAATTTCATTACATTTAGAAAATCAGGACCTCCAGCACGATGTTTTTGAGCACTATGCCCGCAGTGAGATGCCAGAAAATTCCTCGCATCTCTTAAGTTGTTTGGAAACAACCCATTTTTCGCTATATGAAGGTCATGGAAGGTCTAAGACACAGATGACTGGGGTGCTTCAGGATCATCACCTAAAACGAGTTATTCCTAGGAATGTCTAAGGCCAGGAAAGGTTATCTGAATAAACACCAGTTTATGGATTCTATTCTATCTCGTTCCATTCTAGACTAGAAGTTCCGAACCTCACATTTGCATCGATTAACGATAAGACATATACAAACACAGATTACGAACTAATCAGAAAGGCAGGCAAAATAACCTTATTGTTCATCCTGTATAAATTTACTTATTTAGGCCTACTCCTAATTATTGTATCTTAGCACATTCGGCAGATTAAAATTTTTAACAAAACTATAAGAGGATGATCATATAAAGACAAAATTCATTTATCTTTCAAGGAAGAGTCCAAACAAAGTAATGCAAAATTTAATTCAAAACCAAATGAAAAATATTTATACACAATTATTTATTTTAAAATTATTATTATTGAATGGAAAGGTATGCTTTAGATTAAAACAGTTAAACTTTTAAACTTTTTTACATACTTTCTTGACATTCGAAATGAAAGAACATAAATTTTTCTCCAAATAGTCTATATAAAAATGTTGTCAGTTAATAATCCTTCAGAGTATTTGATTCAAACTTTAGAAGTTAGTTAAACAAAAGAAAAATAGTGTTATACTTCGTGTTGAAAATAGCACTGAATCTACAGAAAATCAAATAACAAAATAATTTGGCCCGAAAATCTTGGATTTGTTATGAGCGATAAATTAGTGATGACAGATATACGAGTATGGCTTACAGTTTATCACTGATTATGAGATGATAACGACAATGAAAGGCAACTTTCAAAGAACATTGTAAAACATTGTTTATTTAATGTAAGAATAAATTATTTAATTAAATTTTGTCTGTGATAAACTTGTATATTTATGTATGTTTATTGCATATTGTTCCAAAATAACTAGATCTAATACTCACCCTTCGCAGGCTTCCAGGGGTCAGCTGGGGGATGGGGCTGCTTGGCTGTGAGAGGGAAAATCCCACGAATAAAACTCTCTCAACTTAATAACTCACTTTATTTAACTATTTCTCGATAACCCTGACCTACTATTGCCCTTAGCACTGACAATCGCCCGCCGCGACACGCACCTTGCCGACTGGACACTACCGCGCCCGCTGTCTTCTCGACCGTGGCTACCGTGCGCTCCGCACCTCGATGATGGTCAGACTGCACTGAATGACCCAGAGGTGACACTCGCTGACCCCTCTCCTCTCCTTCAGACGGCTGGAGATGGGCCCCGTCGTCACAATATGATGAAGAATTTTAATTTAGGCTTAGTTGTACATAGATCTGATGTACATAATCACAATGCCAGAAATCAACTCCGGTTAGATGTGTCATACAATAGGCTAAGAAAATGTAAAAATATCTTTTATATTGAAAGTCTGAAAATATTTAACAAGTTGCACAATGAAAGTAAACTCGTAGATTTCAAACTATAAAGTTAAAATGTTGAAATTGGTTAAGCTTAAATCATTCTTATGATTTAAATGAATTTTTTACCCTTAGATCTGTGCATTTGTAAATCCTGTTAACTTTGTGAATGTTAAAATCTTTATAACTTTATGTAACTAAGTGCATGTTTTAGAGTTAGTGAATTTGACACACAACATGGTGGTTGTGATTCCTGACTTATGCGTTTCACAAAGCTCTGATATGATTTGTTTATTTAACCTAGTTTGTAATTATGTATTAGGTTAGTCATTTACCTGTAGAAGAGATCAGATTGGAGATCTTGAGACGCTGTGTGGTGTTACTGATTTATTGTATCACTAAAAGATGGCAAATTGTCGGAAAAATCTTGTTTCCTTCACACTCCTTCCATAGTTAAAAATACAATTCCATCAAAGGAATTAACATAAAAAAGTAACATTAATAACCTTGAATAGGAATACTATGTATTCTAAAACTAATGTTCGTTTTCTTGTAAGTTTAAACTTAAAGAAATCATAATATTTGGATGGTTTTCAAAAGCTTTCAACTGTCTTATGAATTTTGTAAACGATAAAGAATTCAACTAGTATTTAGGACCTATAATTATACAATTTATCATCTTCTGTTTACTGAATAGCTTGAAGTTTAATTTTAATTATTTTAAAATTACCTTTCAAAGTTAAAGATTTATACATGTAGCTGATGATGTTAGCAAATTATGTTAGTGTTACTTTGTTATAGACTTTTCATAAAAATTCAAGTTAAAATCAAATTTGAACACGAACAGTTATTTAAGACATTCTTTCAGGATAGTGGCAACGATCACGCTCGTGTATTCTCTTGTAATAATGTGGCTTATTATAATAAAATTTTATTAAAATTCTAATAAAATTAACAAATATATTTAAATATTAAGGCTAAAATCACATTATATACATAGTGTATACTATATATTTTTCAAAATGTAAGAAAAATATTCCAAACATACCTTATCGTAACTATAAAGTTTAAATGTTTCCACAATACTTATTTTAGTGGAAAATGACTCCTAGACGTGTTGAACTTGTTATGAGGAGGTTTCTTAAAGTTCCTATCTACTTATTTTCTTTTATTGCCCGTAAAGTTTGAAAATGAAGTTGGCGGGGCAGAGATGCAGAGAACTTTATACTCAAACACAATAGAACGCTGAGATTTTTCGTTATCAAGTGTTAGGTATGTTATAATTCAACTACAACGTTAAGGTTATTGTTAAACATTAGTTATTTTTGTGAAGACCAAATTAACGTATTACTTCTGAACTAAAAGTTGTAAAACACATTTTTTAGGTATTTTAAAAGTATTGAAAACTTAACCATAACAATTAACTTCATTATTGTGATTTTCGAGTTTACCTACAGTCTTAAATCTGATCCTGCCAGAGACGTAACTCCTGGAATGTGAAGTCATGTCCGGCTGGAGAGATCCAAAAAAAGTTTTCGATGAAGAAGCTCGTGACGAAGCTCGTTCCTCTTTGCGACGTTTAACATCAGAGACAACAAAATAAAATGTAATGTATACGAAGAGATACTTTTATTGTCTCATCAGTGCACAAATGAATGCACTGCGATGTTTTAGACATGGCTCTAGTATTTGAAAACTTTTCTAGATTGTAATGTTCCAATTTGTAAACAGAAACAAACTGTTTTCGTACCCTTAGATGTAGAAATTTCAGACAATTTCTCTGAAACGATTCTCTTAAGTTATGGGGTCTCACAAGGAATCCTCAATCCAGTTAGTTTTTTATCTATGGAAATGAACCTTCATCACTACGATATGGAACTCGTACACTTTGATTCAGTAACAAATCCAATAGAAGTAATTATAGACTAGCTAACTTCTGTTAGCTACGTTAATAAATTGTATAAATACATTTAACAGTCCAAATCTAGAAACAAACTTTTCAAAATCATACGTCCTGACTTTCGCGATACGGTTGGGAGATTCCGAGGGCAGACCAGATGTCTTATTGGATAACTCTTTGCAAGAGGAAGTCGATTGTTCAAAATTCCTTGTAATATTCCTGGTTTGGGGCTTGGAATGGACATATAGGTCATGTTTGCTATTAACGTCCTCGGGAATTTATATTCTGAGGTTCTTTACTGCCCTACTCTGGTTCTGATGACAGCGTATTATGGCTTGATCTGCCCACATATTACCTACGGTCTGGTGTTGTGGGGAGCCAGTGCAAACTGCCAATACTTCAGTGCATTAAACATGCAAAAACATATGTTCTCAAATCGCAGTTTTAAAGTTCGGAGGATCTTACAAAGAAACAAAAACTATCTTGATAATTTCGAGCCTTTGACTATGGAAGACTGCACAAGTCACTGGAAGTGGGAAAACTGGCAAGATGAACGTTAAACGAAGACTACAGGCAAATGTTACAAGGTGTTTGCATAATACGCTCCTTAAAATGTCAAATATTTTCAAATAACAGCTTCTCTCAGATTACTAATAGATCTTCCAGGACGAAACCCGAACGTTATTTCCTTTTTTAATAAAAATCAAAAGTCCAACGGACTATTAAGTCATTGAAGCCAGCACTATTGAATGTATAAAATGGATAGTCACTTAAATTTAAGTATCCTTTAATTATTACTAATGCTGTTTATGGTTGAAATCTCAACAAACTCATTACTAGATAGTATTCGATGTGGAGGCTTTTGGTAAAAATCTGATCGATATTCAGAATTCCATATTTACTAGCTAATTATTTCAAAAAATCAATTTGTACAGTTTTCTAGGTGAAATAAAAACGTTAAATATGATAAATAAGTTAGAAACATTGACATATTTGTTTAAGTAAAACATGAATTTTAATCACCGAACAATAATTAACAATGGGAATGGTTGATCAATGAAACGAGCCCCTTACTGGAATCTAGAAACGTAGCCCAGTGTAGTTATGATCAATATTTATACTATGATTTCAGGATATGCGCTTCCTGCTGTTGTATCACAGGTTAAGCGTGACAGGATTTACAATGATAAGATGACGATAGTGCAATTTCGTGATATTGCTTATCAGGCTCGTGACGGAATCGATCATTTTACTTGCTGGTTATGTTGTGGATTGTGTAGAATCTTGTACATTCACAAGAGGGTTAGTTCGCTTAGTTCAAACTCTATAAATTTGTTTTATGACATTGTTTCATTGAGCAGTAATCATACTCTTACCTCTAACCGTTCAGAGATATATTAACTTGGTAAATTTATTTTCATTTCCATTCTAAAAACTGGTAATTACTTGACGTTTGAATAAGCACAAACATTTTTGTAATAAAGCTATCTCAAGTATGGATATGCTATGGATTTATCTCAGCGCGAAATGCAAAACACAGGGGGTCTTCTTTTCTGGGCGAGAGCGAAGCTTATCATTCGAGGAGCTTAAATAATTTAATTTCTGTCTGCCTGTATTTCCACTCTATCTCAAGAACAAACTATTCTATATGTTTGAACTTTGGACGAAGCTTCGTTTCTAATGAGCATCATCAAGTTCCATGATGGTGCATGTCGCTTGGCTAAGCGTTTGCATACGTTATTGCATCGGTTTTATGGGTAACAATGATGGCAAATAGAAAGTAATAGAATAAATACATTTTTACATTAGCTGAGTACAATCATAATGACGAAGTGGCACAAATAACTATAGACCTGACATTTTCCATCTCACGTCAGCAAAGATTGGTATTACTGAGCACGTGATGTTGTGTACTCCTACCTTGCTTATAGTAAATATAAAGCTCTGGATCACTGGTCTCCAATCTATGGCCTTGGAACTCCTTCGCTCGTCACTTACTGTTACATATCTACGTCTTTACAGTTTTCGTTGCAGGTCTTTGATCAATGAGTTCAAGACAACACAAAACTTAGTACAAACTTCACAATATGACCTTTGTGAAATTCAATTATATAGCTTATTTTTCTGATGAGCACCTCAAATCTATTTTGTTAATAGGGTTTTCTAAGTTCGAGATAAGGTGGTCCTATATAGCTGGTGAAAACAACCACACAAATGTCACACGCATAGAGGAAAAAGAAGGTATTACTTAACAGAAGATTGTGACTCATATTTAGTCTTCAACTATTAGACTATTAGTTTTATGTTAAATAAACAAATAAGTTTCGTTGGGAAATGTTTGGAACGTTTAATTATATCTTTAAATTATATTGTTTTTCAATAACATTCATGTGAAAGTTCTTGGCCCACCTAACTCTTAACTATTTAGTTTGGAGAACTTTTCTCTAGATTATTTTACATTGCAATCGGTCTTCGCTGTTGAATTATAAAGCTTCGCCCCAACAATTGATGCCAGAATTATATTTCCATGCCACATACTGTAAATACACACAAAGTATGAAATATAGACTTTCAAAATATTCTTTTAAGTATTATACATCCCCTAAATTTAGGTAAAAAACCGGTGAGTGTATAGTTGAAGTATTTTTGTGTTACTTACCAAGTATAAAATAAGCTGATATAAGATTTTAAAGATTCTTTCTGTACCAACTCTATGTGAAGTGATTCACTGATAAATTTCCTCTCTGTATTGTAAAACTTGAGGTTAAAATGTATCCTATTAAATCATGAGTAATACGTAGTTGTATGTGGATTACCTGACGAAATATGCAGTAATATTACGTTTTTAATAAAATTTCATTTAATTTTTCATAATTAATTTTTTTATGAATTAATTTTAAACGTGTTTTGAATCAATCATATTTAATTCCACTGAAAATAAGTTTAATAAAAACGCAAACACAATTGGAAGGCTGCTAAATATGAATTCCAATTTATTCATAAATAGTTTATATTTATTGTGAACAAATTGGATTAGTACAATAGTTAAATTAGTTTATAAGCCTACTTTTCCAAAATTCCGAGTGAAAAGGAACACTCAGAGACGTGTGCTTATATGGACACCACGAAGCCGGAAATATAAAAGTGCAGTTCACTCAACACTGGAGGTATAAACATGACATCTATTAAAGGTGCAAATGTCGTACAAATGAGGATACCAGTTGGGATATCGTATCAAGATGGGTCTGTTGATTAATTTACGCATTAATCAGTAACCATTAATTACGCATGATGTGGTCACACAGTTCAGTTGAAGGTACCGGATAGTTAATACTTCTACAAGAATACCCAAGGTTATGGATCCGGCACAGAGAGGTGTGGTAGTAGTACAGACCGCACGCACCATCTAGCCCTAGCGTGAAG